>NW_009933308.1:0-17371 GCF_000696875.1 Nestor notabilis
GAGCACAAGTGTGATGAGGAATGGCTGAGAGCACTGGGGGGGTTTAGTCTGGAGAAGAGAATGCTCAAAAGGGACCTTATTGCTCTCTACAGCTACCTGAAAGGAGGATGTAGTGAGGTGGGTGTTGGTATCTTCTCTCCAGTAAAAAGTGATAGGACAAGAGTAAACAGTCTCAAGTTGTACCAGGGGAGGTTTAGACTGGATATTAGGGAAAATTTCTTCTCTGAAAGGCCTGTGAAGCACTGGACCAGGCTGCCCAGGGAAGCGTCAAGTCACCATTCCTGGAAGTATCTAAAAGACATGCAGATGTGGCACTTAGGGACATTGTTTAGTGGTGGGCTTGGCAGTGTTAGGTTTACAGTTGGACTCAATGATGTTAAAGGTCTTTTCCAAACTAAAAGATTCTATGATTCTATGACATTTTTTATTTGCCAGCCATGTGGATTTCTTCAAGAGTCTGAATTCTGCTGGGGAGTATTCCTGTCTTCTGTTTACAGCAGATCCCTGAAATTAGTCATCACTGACCCTCCAGCTGTTGAAATGTTGTCCACATGGTAGGATGAATAATGTTAGCTACTCAGTGTCATCAGTACACAGCAATCTGATGCATTATTGGAGATTATAACACACCACACTATATGAACTCTCAAACAGCCATGTCACAATATCAAATTATCGTAATTAGTTCTAGTACATCAGGGTATGATGTACCACCTCAGTGTACTTACAGGTATTTGTGCAGGCGTTATGTTTTGGACTAAAATTGTTGATCTGTCATTTTTAAGCTGATTACCCAATCTTCCTGGGCAGGTCTCCCAGAGTGTGTAGTCTTGTCTGTACAGTAAGAAAACATTGAATAAGAATAATTATGAAAACATAATAAAACATCGGTGATGTGGGAAGGTTGGGTGGATTTTTGTTTTATTTTCAATGGTAAAGGAGTGTCAGCTGAATGTTGAAATTCTAGGAAAACAAAACCAGCTATCTTTGATCATCAGTTCATTTCTACCATGCACTCTGAAACAAATATAAATCTTTTATATAAAAATTATAAAGGAATTTATAAAAACAGTATGTTATCTTCATTTATTTCAGTGGTGTTCTCAGTGGATTAGTAATATACATTATTTTTAGGTCAGAACTTGCTTCCTGAGGCTTGCCACCCCAATCCTCTGCAAAGAGGAAGCTGTATAGCCTAGTTCGGCACAACAGAGCAGCATAGCAACAAAATAGGAGGACAGATATAATGTGTGTTGAGCTCTGAGTCTCATCTGCTCATACAGAGGCACCCTGGAAAGTTGTTGCCAAGGGGCAAGGAAGGAACTGAGGAACAATTGCAAAATGCCATGTTTCCAAGGTGAACCTCACAATGTAATGTGAGCTAAATCAAGAGCTTCAGGAGATATATACAGCAGTTGTGAAAGCAACTATTCCCACTGGATCCTAAGTGACTAGCAAATAAATCAAAATAAGATATTCAAGACAGGTAGCAGCATGGTCTCTGATCTGATTATTTTTCAAGAATATCTGCAGCATTATGCTTTCCACATACAAAAAGAAAAAAAAAAAAAAAAAACACAAAAGAACAAAGCACAAAAAATCCCAAATAAATGCCAGAATATGGTTTCTGTTTCTGCATTCAAAAATGGAACCTGGTTTCCAAGCAGAGCAAGACAAGCTTATTCCTCTTCTTCCTCTTGATATCCTAACAGTTGACACTTTCTTTTGTTGTTAATTCCTAGCCACCTTCTGCTGTGAACATACACTGATTTTCACACCACCAGTTCATACTGGGCAGCATCAACACAGCTGGCTCAGGCACTACCTCAGGAATGTTTTCTACATACATGCAAACTGTTTAGCACCATACAGCTGTGCGATATACTGCCAGGACTGTGCTAACAGTGTTGACTTTCTGGAAATACTTATCCATTTTAAATTAAGACCTTACTGGCAAGTACTCTTAACAGCCTATAGCAAGAGTTTAAGAAAGTAACCAATAAATACTTTTATGAGAGAGTGGAATGTCACTGAGCAGCGGGGCATGTGACAATAAACTGTACTGAGATTTATAAAAGAGAAACCTCTCAGGGTGTGATTTGTGTGGTTGGCTTTAACAGGGGCGGGGGGGGGAGGGGGAAAGCAAATTCCATTATGCAAAATATTCTTTCACTTTGCAGTCAATGTAACTGGAAATACGGCTTGTGGCAGAAACCAGCATTGCCTAAGATTGCATCAGTCTTCTCCCCAAACTACAGGCAAATCTTTTGCTATTCATTCTTGTTCCATTAGACTCTAATTGCACTCAAGTTCATCTGTTATACATAAGATGTGACTACTTATTTAACTGTTTGTAATAGATTTACTTCTATCAGAGTAGAACCTGGACATTGCAGTGAAGATTTAAATCTCATTGTGCTTCCTACTACGCAAATACATCACAAGAAATAGACCCTGTAATCGCAAAATTTAGAACAGAAATAAGCAAGCTGCACACAGAGTAGCAAGAATAACAGCAGCAGTGAAATGAAACTGTTTGGTCAAAGTAATACAGCAAAGATGTCTTGGTTGGTTTCTTGATTCAGCTGTATTGTTAGTAGTTTTCTAAAATTGAAAACAGGATGCCTATTTGCAGTTAATGACTGAGAACTGTTCTTATGTCATTATCCATTAATATCAGTCACTCTGGTTATCAAAATGGCTTAGCAGGCAATGAGCTAACAGAGTAACAGGGAGTGCTCTCTCCTCAGAGATGTTATTTGGAGACAGGAAGACTACATTATTCCTTTCTGTTAATCCACAAATCAGAAAGAAAAATTTGCTGATAGCATATGGTAGAATTCACCTCTTTCTCCATAGACCCTTGGTAAGAAAATCACAGAAGTCATTAATTTAATCCACCCTTGTGATTTTCTTTATGTGATCTCTGTGAAACAACATTCAGGAATGAAATGGTCTTTTAAATGACACTTTGATGAAATCATTCAGTGTGAAAGGTCTGTTTTCTCTTTCTTAAACCTCTGCTGGTTGTTTTCTGTGTAGCACTACTCTCTTGGGGCCTTTTAATTCTCAAATAGACTGAACCCCTTCATATTGTCACTGCAATGCAATAGGGTCTTCCAACTAAGACTAATGTCCTTGCTATTTGATCTTCATAAGCTTCTACTGTCTTATCCTCATTTCCGAATGTGGGATTTTTTCAGTGTTTTACAGACATTCCATAAGCACTGCCTGTCCTTCCTAGTTATGGGCTGTGCATACTGCTTCACCTTTCTCACTGTCAAATGACAGGATGGATCTGTTAACACAGATACATACAACCCTTGCAGTGCTGATCAAGCCCCTTTTAACAGTCATTGCGTACCACCCTAGAAGGGTGCTGCATTTTAGCAGTGGATAAAATATAAACATCACACAGGCATACTTCTTTAGGCTTTTGCTAAGTATTAGCTATTTTTAAATTAGTGATAACAGTCTGTGCTCCTCCAAACATGTCAGCAATGTATATAAACTAAGCAATCCATGTTATTTCAACACACAGCTTCAACTCTTTTGAATGATCTTTTACACAGACTGCTCTTTAATCCTCCTGCAGAGCACCTCTGACCCCTTACCTCATTCCCATTACTATTTTTAGAAGCCACAGATTTAAATGTATTCTCTAACATAGAAGATTGCATTTGGTGTAGGATACAATAAGGCCAGTTGGAAAACACAGCTGCTCGGATCCTTGCATGCTAGTGTGAAATCATGGTAGATGCACACTAGGCCAGTCAGAATCAAGTTAGTGATTTAGTTTCAAATGATCCAGTCAATTTTATAACAACATTTGTAGAGCTATGGGATGCTACTGGACTGCAAAACATACATACCAGCAGATAAGGTCAGTGGGGCTTGCAGAACTGTTGTCTTAAGTCACAAAAACCTCAAGATGTATTTAGCATAAAATCTTGATGTTTTCTTAGTATTACAGAGCATTCTAAGCATTTTTTTAAATACGAGAGTTTTTAGAATTTTAGTTTTGGGGTTTTTTTGCTTATTTACACTCATGAGGTGAAAAGAAAAAGGAAATATATAAAAGACCCATTTGCAGCAATGGTTAGATAAGTATTTGTGTAAGAGAAAAGCATTACAAGAAGAGGAAATACTATAGTCAGCACCCACAAGCTCTGAATGATCTAATGTAGAAAGTGAAAATAGAAAGACAAATATCTTTTTCCCCAAATACTTCTCATCCTCTTTAGGACAAACTCCAACTTGCTACTGAACAGTATAACAGTATTTCCGATGTAGCTCAAGTGTTTATGTATTACATAAAAAAAAAAAAAAAAAAAAAAAAAAAACCACAAAAAAATATATATTTAAGTTCTCTGGTGCTTTTAGGGAAAAAAGTTTCTGTGTCACAGAGTTTGAGGTGTAAGGCCAGCTAGAAAGTGTGTGTGGCAGCTGCTTAGCAACTATTTGAAGTGAACCATAGACAGAGGTACTTTTATACGTGGAAATTCACCCCTCCCTTTTCAAACCAGAAAAACAGGCAAAATGCCAGGAACTACAGCCTATGAGCATGTTTGTGAAAGGGGAATTCACCTGCCAGATCATGACCTCCCTGAAGACTGCACAACCTTCCACGTCCTCTCTTCCAGAATACACCCTGAAACAGCTTCTGCCTGTGTTGCAGCCTGGAAAGATCAGAAACAGTGGCCTATTCCCATGGTCCTTCCCTGGACTTTCCCCACTAATGTTATTTGAGCCTATTCTGTGTCCAGCATAATAATTCTCTATGCACATACAGAGAGGCCTATCATGCAGCTATGCTACCTGCAGTTTCTCTTACCATAAACTGAAAAGGTTTAGAAACCCCTAAACTACACTGACTTCAGTGTGTTCAGAACTGATGCAAGACCTGATCTGGATGAATCAGCTGATGAAAAAAAAGGAAAAATTGGTCCAGTAATTATTTAACCACAAAGCTTAATGTTTTTATTTTATTTCTTACCTGCACTTCCTAGGCTTAGAACAGAATTGTTTCAATGCAAATGTAGTAACCTGGCTGCTGAGAATATCTTGAAATAATCTTACTTAGGTACACCTTGCAAGTGGACCAAAAAGTGTACAGTGGAAAGCTGCAGTTTTTCTTCTTTCTGACGTTATATGACCAAGGTGAAGTATAGCATCATCTTAATCACCCTTCACAGCAAACCACTTCAATGTCAACATAACTTCAGCATGGCTTCATTGGTTTCACAACACTGCTGAGTGTGTGGAAAGTTTGTGCTTTCACCCTTGCAATGGTACTGATTCATATACTTAGAATACAAATCCTGTTTGTTGTAGCAGAGGGAGTGGAAGTCAGGTCACTGACACAAAGCACTACCAAAACCATAGAGTTAGTCTTTATAATTTAAAGCTTTGACTACCCCCATAACATGCAAATTTGGCACTCTTCCAAACCAGGAGGAAAACTATAGATAACATCATTTTAACAATTCTTATTATCTTGAAATTGAGCACTATTTTGCTCTTCCTGTAAGCTGGAGCGGTTGTTTGTTTTCTAAATTGTAATTGTCAGACATGGTTAGTTTGGTTTTTATGAATTCAGAGCTTTAAGAAGTAGAGATGACTTCACAGAACTCTGTTAGAGCAAACTGGCTCTCCAGACTATGTTTTTGAATTTATGGCATAGTCAAAGCAACACGAGGTAAGACGATAAACAGTGGCACCTAAGAGTTCTCTGGGATGATATCAAGAAGTGAAACTGTCAAAGTAACTCCTTATGAAACATATTATTCCAGGGGCATATTGTTCCATTATAGCCCAGAAAAAGAAATCTACATTCTTTGGAAATGTGCTGAATGTGAGGAAACTGGAACATTCTTCCCCATCTGCTGGAAATACTCTAAAGTAAATAAGGATGCTAAGTACTGGGCAGAAATACTGGAAGTAATTTTTTAAAATAACAAAAAAGCAGACGCCAGTGGAGGCCCCTAGTCGTCCTCCTAGGCTCAGCACTGGAAAGAAATTATGGTTTGGGAAACTAAATCTACAGAGAGCTGCCAGATGGATAATCATGGTTAGTGGAGAACTCAAAGAGAACTTGATGATCAGGCTTAGGAAAATAACAGACATCCCAAAAAAATGAAAATTTTACAGATTCTGAAAGATCTGGAGTCAGTAAATTTTTACAGACAGGCTCACAAATACAAACCTTTAATTTGAATTCATGTCAGACCCCACTTAAATGTTGATTGTTGTCTAGGAAATACAGGCTGCTAGGATAAGCCTTAAAAAGCTTGTATCTGAGAGAAACGGTGCAGGGTTTGACTCTTCTACTAGTATAAGACCACAAATATTAAACTAAGATGATAAAACTATCAAAATCTCATTACTGTGTTACTACTTGCTGGGCTAGGAAGCATTTCCCCTATCAACATTGGACAACACAACATTTGATGCACCTATTTACAGACACCTTGGGTCTTCAGATACTTTACTAAAGTAAGGAAATACCACAATCGTCAAGAATTCAAATAAGTTACCTAGGAAATATAACACTTTAATAATAATTAGAGAAGTATGTGTGGTTTTCACAGCAGAGCGAGTTGTATCCCATTTTACAAATTAAAAACTGACAGAAAACCCAGAGGTTCTAGTGCAAGAAATAGAGTAGTCTGAAAATTGGTGGGGTTTTAAAGCAATTTATTGCTTAAAGCACCTTATTTTAAACCATTTTTAACATTATTTGTGTAAGGTAAGTAATAAAAGATATTTTTTTCTTTTTCTTACAGAAGCTAAAATTTACACACAATGTGGTCTGTATCTCTTCAATAATCTTGTTATTTGCCATTTCCTCCTTTTTACTTTGGCAATTTGTGGCCCTTTTCGGACAACTTATTTTGTTGTTATTATCCCTAGTTCTTTTTTTAGCACTAGCATTTGACTTGAATAGGAAGTGGATGTGCTGTGTTTCCTTTCCTTTCAAGCTGTGTGTATGTCAGTCAGTCAAGCAGTAAGCATCCTGTTCTTGTTTTCTTGCTTTTCCATTTCACTTCACCATTACATTGTAGCTGCATTTCATAAAAGAATTGACAGTCGCATTGTTTCAAAAATCAACATATGTTTCAAAAATCAACAGTAACTGAAAAGATACACACTGTAAAAAATGTACTGTTACAGGCTGAAAATGTGGAAGACCTTTGTCACCATGACTTTTCTTTACATTTTTAGTAATATCTCACCTGGGTAGCCTATTTTTGAAAAACTGAAGCTGAAAACTGGCCTTGAAAAAGACAAGGAAATGAAGAAAAAAAAAAACCAAAACAAAACAAACACAACAACAACAACCACCAGGAAAAAAAAAAAACAACCCACACACTTCAGTGAGATCAGAATCCCCCTCTACTATACATCAAGCTTTTCCAAGGAAACTTTGTTTTTCAGTCTCCATTTGTACATGGGCAACTTTCACAAAACATTATTTGGGCATTACGTATTTGTACACACAACAGCTGAAATTCCCTTGCAGAAAATTAATTCTGTCTGCCAAAGGGATGACATTTTTTGTCTGCATTTTAGATTAATCTGCAAAAAATCAGTTCTACAAAACTAGCACATATATATCAACTTATTTAACACAGATACACTGCATTAACTGTATAAAGTCTGGTACAAAATAAGAAGGTCGCTGCTGAAGAAAGGATTTCTCTTACCAGATAGAGCCTTTATATATCCTAGAACATTTTTTCTCCTCAGTTAACTTTAACAACATAAGGAAAAAAAAAATAATACTACTGGACCTTGGAATCACTTCAGTTCTGTACAGCAGTATATTACAATGTTTCTGAATAGTTCAAGATATTTTCACAATGATCCCATATGTCTGTATGTAATTTGAAACATCTTGCCTGTTATAACTGCAAATCAGTATTTTCTTATTATTAATTTCTGAGCAGCAACCCGTCTTAAGAGAACACTGACAAGTTTATTTGCCCTCCTTCATGAGTCTGAGTTTCACCCTCCCTAAAGTTAACTTTATAAGGGGATACCAACTTCGCTTTAAGGATGGGCTATAGCCTCTAAAATATTTTAACTGGTGTATTAAGTCAAGTTGTAAGTTAAAGACGAAATAAGATAATTCTTAGAACAATTCATATTCTTGCGTATTTCCCTGGAAATTGTTACAAATTCATGGTACTGATTGCTTAGGTTCCATATAAACATGAGGGGTTACTAGAGGGTTTTTCAGCACAACCCTGCAGAACTTGACAGTGGGTGTCCAGTCCAAATGTTACTGAACGTAACAGCAAACTCCTATTGATTTACATGAAATCAGAACAAGTAATAATATACATTCAAACTCATGCGTAACTTTATAATAGTGACCAAAGTTTTAATTCCTCAGAGAACATCCTTATCCTGTGAGATGAATAATAAAACACTCGTTAGCTCTGCAGGTCTAGAATTTTACCAGTAAGTTTCACTTTGCTGTTCAGGATCTAAATCAGCTAGCACTTAAAATTATTAAAATCTAGCTATGATTCTTCAACCTATTCATGCAATCAAGATGACTTTATGTTACTACCAATGAGAACACTGAAAACATAGTGGCCATGTTGACTCTGACTAGTTTCTGAGGAAAAAAAAAGGAATTAAAAGAAAGTTGTAACATTATTAACGGAAATTTTTCATCTAAAAGCCAGCATCCAGAATCTGAAAAGGCATTAAAATCCTAAATGATGAGATGAAAACCTACTTGCATTTTTTTTACAGTGGCTGTTGAAGTACAGTGTTAGGTTACATTCTTTTCTCAAGAAAAGTGTAATTGATTAATATGCAGGCAAAAAGTTGTTTCTTGAGCTTGCTGGAAAAGTACCTTCTTACAGCATAGAACATTCTCACAAATGATTAAAAAAAAAGTATGTCAGTTACCACTATAGAGCTATCAAGTTTACAGTGTGTGAGCCAATAAGCCTAACCTTGATCTGGATCCAGCTTTGGATAATTAACTTCTTCCTGCCTGCAAAATCCCCCTACAGAATCAGCTGGATATAATTTAAAGTTTTGCATTATTGAACAATTGTTACATTCACCGCAGACATGGCTGAATTCACTCATCTGTAAAAGGGATTTCTTACACACAGAAATGAGATTGAACTTTCTGTCTTCAACCCAGACATCTTTCTTTTTTTTTTTTTTTTTAAGGCTGTTAACAAAGTATTACTGCTTCCAGAGAGCAGCACTCTGTGAACTCCAAGAATAGTTTCCTCTCATCCCTCAGATACAAGGGTCAGCAACTTGTCAAGGATTATATGTCAGATTGTATTTTTCTTTTCTAAGTCAGTGGTTGAACTTGCTGGAAGGAAGTCAGCAGGAGCCAGGAACTGCTGCTTCCCAAGGGGCAAGATCCCATCACCGTACACTCAATAGCTCATCTGCATGTGAGGTACTAGTTTCTGGCTGCCACCAAGTCCTAATTCAGGCAGTGGGGCAGTAGGTTGTTAATCACATCTTCCTTTTCTTCCCTGTCTGTGCCTGCTCCTAGTACTTCTGTCTGTGTCAAGGGTTCCTACATATCACAGGCTGTGACACCAATGCACCTTACCAAATTTGCCTCCTGACACTGGCATGTACCCTGAATGACACTAAATAAAGCCAGATGTAAAAGCCAGGAGAAGAAAATACAGTGGAGTGACTAAGGAGGGAGGAAAAGAAAAAAAAAAAAAGGAAAGGAAAAAAAAACAAAACAGGAAACCATACCTCTAAAGGAAGACAAAGCAGAAAAAGTAGAGCCTGACACCTAAAACACTGCAGAAGAGCAGAGAGACAGCAACTACCAGGTCATTCCTAAGAACACTGGATGTTCCGCACATTTATACACCAGCAAAACAATGAGCTCCTAGTCCAGGCTAGGAAATTTGAGTGCTGCAACAAAACAAAAAAAAAAATCACAAAAACTGCAAAATTCCATTCTTGGAAGTCAAAGCCTCATTACAAATAATCATACCAGAACTTCAAGTGACAATGACAGTCTCTAAACTGGGGCCTTAGCTCTAGAAGGAATGCTTCACAGCTGAGTGTAGGACATGCTTTCGGGCTATGATTCATACCTCTCCGTCTAATCTCTTAAAGCAAGCTTTTCTGCTGTTGGCACTACAGAGGAATTTCAGTACTGAAAAACTGGGCTTGATTTTGCTATGTCTTATGCATGACCACTATCATTTTTGCTTGCTAAACTCTGAATGCAAAGCACTTGTTACTGTAGGTGGCAAGACAAGAGGAAAAAGAACTCTGTTCAGATTTTTGGCCGAATCTGGTTTGTTACATAGCTGAGTGCTAGTATAAATATGACACACAAATACTCTTACCCAATTAACCTCCCCCATTAGAAGGAATTATTTTGACAGACTGATTCTGGACAAATTGTAGATATAACAGCTCTATTTAAAGTAATGTTAAAGGGAGCACAGAGAAGAGGAAAAAATATGAAATAAGGTTGGCAATGGAAGAGCAGAAAAAGAGCACATGTAGATAAAAGAAAGGAAGAACTCCTAATAAGTGGTGAAGAATAATGTCAAAGTAGAGGAAGGAAAAAGAATATAGATCAGTGAGACCAGAAATGTAAAATGCAAAGTAGATCCTCAAAGCTAGTGACATATATGGGGCAAAGATCTTTATCTGTACCTTTGCATCATATACAAAGTTGCAGTTTGAATTATCTAATACAAATCGTTATCACTTCTTTTATTTTCCACTGAATGCATAAGTTTCCTAGGTACCTAAATATATTGTTCACTCCAGACATAAATTATTTAAGACCTCTAGCTGATGGAAGCTATACCGCAGTCTAGACTGTATTAGCAGTGGAAAATTATTACCAAAAGTATATATTGTCCTTTGCTCTTTTATTCTGTTGCTTACTTCCTTCTATACACAACTCTTTTGTGCTAGTGTCATGTAGCAATTCCTATACTCCTTCTTGTATCTCTTAGTTACACATTCACACACAAATATACCTAGCATCCTGGATTTTGTTACTGTTTTTTCCATTGTTCCTATTCTCAAGTTTTTAATCCTTCATGGTATGAAGTTGTTAACGCTTTCTCATAAATACACTCACTTTTGCTGATATCATCAGTAAAATACTCAGAACTTAATATATTTTAATTAGCATACCCTTGACTGCTTTGAATAGCATCAGTCAATTTAAGTGCAAGGCAGTCGTGAATGAGGGGTTCTCTAATTCAGAACTTGGCTTCCGTTTTACCAATGAGCATGAACTTCCCTATGACTCCCAGAGCCTTTACTTGTAGCCACAGGCTCCAGCTTTTCGTGTTTTTTAACAGCTCAAGCAGAAAACTTCCAGCACAAAGCTGTCAAGATCTTTTTTTTAAAATGTGTCACTTCAAGGCAATTAACTATATATCATTGTTGATAGCTCTCTTCCTGGAAATCAAGTGGTATCTCACTGTATTGATTTCTGTCTAACAGTAGGTATGGCATGGAAAAATACAAGAAGGATTTGCCAGTAGTTTGCCTGCAGCAGATTTTCTCTTTGCAAGCTCCATATACACTGTTTCTTCAATAGGTTTCTACCATCCCATACTGAGAATTCACAAGCTGTAGTGTCAGAAAGGCAATGTTTCCATCCCTAACAACAGCTTAATTCATACACAGCATGCTACAACAGAATAGGTCTTCAGGAGCTGTGTATCACCCTGATGTGCGAATTCACAGGAAGGAAATTTATGGTTGTTAAAGTCAAGCTGAACTCTTTTCTATTGCATGCAGGTTCTCATACCACAACCATCACCACTAAGTACTTTCCAGTATTAGACAGCATGACTTGCAGTTACAATACACAGCAACTTAAAGCAAAAAGTCATTGTTAGTTATTACAGCTTCTGTTTGTGCACAGGAATGTGCTAGCTGGTACCTCGTGGTTTAAGGTATAGCAAATTTTTTAACACTGTATTGTTCTGTGATCCTGTTTCCTCTATATAGATTAAGAAGTACACTTTGCACTTAGTAGAAAAATGAAGAGCTCAGCCACAGCTCTTCACGTTTATAGTCATGCCACTACCTAAGACCAGCCCTTAAATAGACAAGTTTGAGCCTTAGTATGGCAAGGTCCACTGTGCAATGGAGCAACCACAGAGTGGAGCCTGGAATCAAGCACCCCTATGCTGTCCCTGCTACACCCTGCAGTTGAGGTCAAGAACATGAGCCCCATTTTAAAGTCTGTGCCTTGAATGCCGATTATCATACAACCTGAAGAAGCATGTCATGTGATTTTGTTCTGCACTAACTGGAACATTGTCACAGCTGTCCAAAACAGAAGGAAGGTCTGAAGAACCATGGCCTGTCAGAATTTGACTAGGACTGCTCCCTTGCTCACTGGAAAGAACATGAAATGCCACTTACCTGTGTTTTGTAAGAGGTGAACATCAGAAAGGAATCCACAATGACATCTCTGTAACACAGATTTGCTGTGAATACACATCTTATAACACAGGAGACTGAACCATGGCCCTGACTTTTCAGAGTGCCCTTTTCTAGTGCCAATATGACTTCTGTCAGCCCACATTCAGGCTCAGCTCAGCTGTTTTTCACACATGACGTTATTTTGTCCAAACACTAGATTAGCAGTGAAGGGCAGAGTAACATTTTCTAGCTGTTATTTGCCATACTGTTCATTAAAGCTTTTGTGGCCAAGTAGAAAAGACAAACCCATTCATTTTGAGGACATTTTAATTGTCTTCTGCTACTCCCAGTTGGCTCTCCTTGTCCACTGTCTTGAGAGTTCTGCCTTAAGCATTTAATCCAAGGATATTCCATACTTTGGGCTGTGTATGTATCATCAGTGCAAAGCCTTTTTAGCTATAGCAGCTGCAAAAAGCATGCTAAACTCATGGGCAGCTCATACATGTGGCATAAGTGCCTGCAGCACATCATAATACCTTCAGCTCATCCTAGCTACCAGTCTGAATCAGTACTTCTTTGCAGTGAACTGTATTACTCAAACTTAAGTATTTTCTACGTTTGATTAATTTCAGCCTTTTCAGTATTTTTATTTTATCTTCAATGATATTTTGTATGTGCTTTCTTTAATTTAGAAGTCTTTTCTTTTTTCTGGTCTCACTTTTGGCCTTGTTCCTCCAGTGAAGGTCAGACTCCTTTTTTACTGATTGTCCTGCCCACTATCTTTAGGGGAAAAACACCATCTAGCAACATGTTCCACAAGTCAAAGTGTCCAGCCTAGGTCTCAGATGACAATAGCTGTACAATTTCCACCCCAGAAAAACAAGAAGATTGCTAGGTTCCACACCACTTGCTGAGACATGCCATTATTTTTCAGTGGGCTGTAACCGATCTTCTTTCTATTTCACATGCCCTGCTGGACCTTCATAGTGCTGCCATTCCTATTCCTGAGAATCACAATGGATGAATTGTCTCAAGTCTTCTCCAACAACCTAAAGCATCCTTGTCAAGCCTATCACATGTGGAGGAGTCAAATATCCCCATTTCTCATTTCTCCCAATGATGACAAGATTTTCCTGAACTGTTGAAGCCTAGTTGCAGCTCTACAGACCCTGACTGACTTTTGCAAGAACTTGTCCTGAGTCTCAGATTTTAGCAACCTACTGGCTGTACCAATGCTAAATAAAGATAGCCCTGTTGCCACATGCACCATTCATTGCTTGATGCAACAAGCGCCATCAATCACCAAGTGGACTTGTTTCTGCCTAGGTTGTACATATTTGGTTGGTTGCATTAGTGGCTGCTTGCTTTGGTTAACTTTTACCCCTTTGTCACAAGGATCGCAAATACTTACTTACTCTAGGAAAAAAAAAAAAAAAAAAGCAATATTCTCCAATCTCGTTCAAAAGGAAGTTATGAACTACCAAGCCTGTTTTTTGCTGCCTCTGAGCAGCTCATATTTGTCAAGTTATAAAACTGGGTAATGTCGTAACCTTCACTACATCATTTCCAGCAGTTATATCATACATTTTTTCCTTGCTGCTGCCTCCCAGCCTGCCTCCCCCCTTCTTCTTCAGGGGCCTTTACCATGACTTCGTGACCTACAAGACTATGGCTTCAACACAAAAGTCTGCTATTGTTCCAGCCAGCCAGGCCAAAGGACTACAGGACTAGTCCTCCCTCCTCTTGGGGAGAAAAAAAAAAGCAAGAGTAAGTCTTCTTACTGTTAATAAAAGTCAGAAGATGGAGTCCCATCTTGAGTGTAACGACACCGAACACCCATATTGACAAGTTCAGGACTTCTGTGATATAACCTGAGATAACATCATCACTTCGGCAAGAGGTTTGGCTGTGTCACTGAACTTCCCATAGAAACAGTTCCATACAGTGATTCAGCTGTCTCATAGAAAATCTTTGACTCATCACGGGTCAAAACATTGCCATTAAGGGGTCTTGTTGTTCAGCCCCTCCATGACTGAAAATGTTTCCCATAATCCTGTTCTGACAGTGACCCACCTGCAAGAAAACCACATGTATCCAGGACTGAGGAATCTTTCCACAGTCTTGATTTATCTATGGGATGCTCCACATCCTTGTACCAAGATAACAATACATTTCAGGAAGATCTTTTCATCTCTGTGGCACATCTCTCATAGTACTCAACAGATTCTGCACTTACTGCAGTCTGTCACAACTTGTTACTAAACTGCTGAGACAATCAATAAAGAGTGGTACAAGTTTGTTCCTAGCCAATCTCTAACAGCATCTCTAAAAATACCTCTTCTCACACAAACAGTGCCAATCGCTGAATGTTTTTCAAGTATTGCTGCCCATCCCCATATTCCCAGGCTACCCCTTCTTCTTTGGGCTGAAAAAACAGAGGGTATGAAGGCATGCTTCACCTCCTTACATTCTAGCTGTGGATCATAGAACCTAGGAAATATCCTATACAGCCCTGATCTGAACACAGTGTTGGAACACAAATTGCAGGATAAATGAGCTGATACGTAACTCATCTCAAGACTTCCCTGACAATTACTTCCTTTCTTTCTTGCCTCATATATTTAGTGAATTCAATACACTAATTCCATATAGCTTAATTCAATGTGCAGATTAAAATGCTGGTTTGTAAGCATGTTTTTAAAATGTGGCCAGAATTTTTAATTTCTCAGGGTGTCTGAAAATTTGAATTACTGGGATTTTTATTACCTACATATCAGTACTGTTCTGCATATATAGTGCAGTATACAGTAGTATAACATGTATCAATAGGGAAGAACATAACGCAGTAAATCACGCTAAAGAGTCTTTCAGGAATTCATCCATGTGCACAAAAGGCACTTCACAACATGCTTGAAGGGCTTGTTTTCTTTACCTGGGATCCCAAATGTCCTGATTCTATCAAATGGCAGTCTTAATGCTGCTATTAACTTGGTTTTACCTGCTTGCACCACAAAACGTCTAATAATGTTAAAAGAACAGTCAGGTTTTCAGCAACTAAATTGTTACTGTATCAAAGATATTTTGTGCTGATACAGAAAAATTAAATACAACTGCAAACAAATTATTTTGTTCTTCTGTGCAACTTCAACTATGTGGAAATAGTTTTGCATTAAGTCTATAAATAGCCTGTGGAATACAAGAGCCCTTGCTTATTTGAAGAGTTACAATACATGACATGTAAGTGAGGCCTAAGACGGGATTGGTTTTGAAGCGGGGGGTTGTTGTTCTACAAGTTCTGGCACTAAACCAGGAATCGCTTCAGGCTATCGGATTTCGGAATGTCACAAGAGGCTTTCTGTTGGCTGGGGGAGGGGGAAGAGTTGAGCATCTACTCCTGGAATGTCCATTTAGCAGCAGAACTCTAATGATCTTACAGGACACAGAAGGTATAGTAAAACAAGAGAGGGAAAAAAACCCACACACGCACATACACACACAGAAAAACAAACCAACGAACCAAAAAAACCTCACCACATTACTTTTTCAGTACCTCTATCTGGAGTCTGCTTCCACTTAACCTTTTGTTGCCAAAGAGTGGTATTTTGAGGGTACTGAAGCAGACGTATCTCTACAGACTGGAAATCTACTAATTATACGTGATTCTCAAACTGTATTCCTAAATAAACATAAGCACAAACACAGCAACCGTGCAACCATAATCTGAAGAGAAAGCAAAAGTAACAAATCTAATCCTGAAGTACTTTTTTTTACATAATAGTAGTAGTAGTAGTAGTAATAATAATAATAATAATCTGTTAAATTTATTCCCCAGATATCAGCTGTCCTGATACATTAAGAAGGGTTTGAACACCAAAAATCCTGTAAAAGAAGATTAAAAGGACTGGTATTAAGTCTATTAAGATGGAATAGACTGGGTCTATTAAGTGTAGAGACTACCAATGGAAGAAACAGCAACGCTACAGATACCTAAGTTTTCCAGAAAGCATGAGCTGTTAGTAGGGACATGAAGTAATGGATTTAATCTGACGGTTAAATAAACACCTATCAGAAAGTATTTAAGTACAGTAAATTTTGTCTTGAGGAAAGCAGAGGAACTAAATGACCTCTAACGTGGTCATTTACATTCTCAGAGTTAGCCTTACATTCTCAGCCAGCTTTACATTCAGAGAATTAGTAACAACAATATTTTTGTTGGGGATATTAAGCCATCTCGGAAAGTAAACCAAACATAATCAGAAACTGGTACTAAACGGGTAAGAAACAGGTTATCTTCCACTATCTTTTTCCAGAGTTCTTAATCTTTTTCTCATTAGCAGCTCATGCCAGCCAGTGTTTGACACAAGATATCGGACTAGATGCCCTACTTGTCTAGCCAACCTGCCTGTTCCTCTAAAGATGTAACTAAAAATACAGTATCAGTCATATCTCTCTCAAGCCCAAAGATAACCTAAGAAGCAAATGGGCAAAAGCCTGAAGCGTATGGCAGGAAACAACTTGGGCATGCATCCGTGATGTCTGTCTGGTACTTTCCTGACTAGCGACAACCTACTTGGACACTCTTAGCACGGTGCAAGTTTGTGCATGTGCCACTGAAATGTGTTCCTTCTCACTCATGAACTGGAAAGAATTAATCTGGAATGAAGAGGACATCTTAAAGCACATGACGGTGTCTCATTTACAAAAGTCAGTTTTCAGAGTTATGGAATGAAAACATGTACAAGGACAACCATCGAGGGAACCCAGGGGCTTCCCTGGATCCTGATCACATGAACGATCTATATTAAGGAACATATCCCAGCAACCCAGCCTTCCACAAACACCTTTTGTAGAGACTGCTCTCGATAACAGCGCTCTGCTAACACGGCTGCTGTCGATAAGAGCATTCTCCAGCTGCCCGCGCTCCCACGGGAGCCTTGCGAAACGCTGGGGCGGC
>NW_009933309.1:0-5223 GCF_000696875.1 Nestor notabilis
CCAGTGCCATAATGCCGTCAGAGTGCTCCGTTAGAGTGCTTTACCGGCACTGTATGGACAATGGGCTCTCTCTTCTTCATCCTCTGGTGTTTTGCACCTTTCCCTTTCTGTGCTGTCTCTCCTGCCAGGCCAAGTTTCCTTCTGGAGTTCAAGCCCTGCACTTAAGCCACGTTAGTTTTATTTGTAAACATCATTTTCTACGGGGGAAAGAGGAACTATTCGCATTTTTGATGCCAAGATTTCTGTACAGAATACAATTCCACACATCCACATGCAGCTGAGAAGAGCAAAGTGTGCCTTGAAGAGCAGGCAAGGCAGAGCGAGAAGCTGGCTGGCAAAGCAGGCTCCGCTGCTGGGCTTTTGGGAAGCTTTTGTAAACCAGGTTCTCCGAACATTTTTTGTTTTGGACAAAATTAGGTCCTTCAGTGTCTCTTGCAAATTAGGTCAGCTTACAGATATGACCAGTGCTCACAGATCTAGAATGATCACAGAAACTGTCCCTCACGGCTGGGAGTTGCACTCTGCCTCTCTGCGGTTTGTGCCAAGTAGGCATGCACCGTGTTGCTTAACAGCAAATGCCTGTGAGCTACTGAAAGCAAATTCATAACGGCTTTCCAGGTGAGATGAAACTGCTGTAAACCAATCAGCCGAAAAGCAACTTCTTTTTGGCTTATTCACTGGAAATGGGGACTGCCCTCAGGAAAAAGACCCGTGTAAGAGTTTTTTTAGAGCCAATGTATAGACCCCATAGAGAGCACAACAGCTGCCAGAGGGTAAGCTTCCTGTATCATCTGGCTATTATTCAACATGCACTTCTCAGCATATTTGGAAATACTCACAAATAAAACTTGGGTTTATATTCAGTAAAAAATACCATTTTCTGGTGATGATGTTTTCTGTTATTTATGAAGTAGTGAGGGTCTAGGGCACCCTGGAAAATGGAAGTATGTGAATACTTGAAATTCAGGCTCTACAAACTGCAGTGGGGAGTTTCAGATAGTCACGGTCTGTATCAGCTAGTTTGGGCAGAATGTATTAGTCACACTTCTTAAACTGTCTCAGTTTCATCCAGCTCCCAGTGGCCTACCCGTATAGTTACTCACCACTGAGTATTTCTGACTGTGAAAACTCACTTCCTGAAGAGATGGCATGGCAGTAACAGACATGGGTTTAACAAAGGGGTTTTTTTTAACACGCTTTACTCTTGTGTTTTGCATGTTGAAAGTCTCCAGTTACGATGCATCTTGTGAATATCCACAAGGCCATGAATATCTTCGTGGGCTTTGGGTCTGTGTTTTTTAGGAGCCTTCTTGGCCTGACATCTTCATTCTACCAGTGACTTACAAAAAATCCTTCTAACACTCTCTGACACCTTCACTTCTGAGCTTTCAGAGGGGACTTGCTATTACCCAATTACTTTGGCCCTGTGTAAAGGGTCGTTCAAGATCAATGTGTTTTCTGGTATCAAATTCAGTGTTCTACTGGATAGGGTCATTTAATGTTAATGTTCCTTGATGGGACCATCTCATTTGCTCCATGTCATCTATCCACTAGGTGTCACATTCTTGCTATGCAATGAATTCTTAACTGTTACACTCCCTTTCTTTCTAAAAGGTTCTTACTTTGCTAGCCATGTATAACGGTTAGCACATAACCTCATGTTCACAAAAGAACAGGATTCATAAGTAGATAGTGGATGTGTCTACAAAAGTAATCTGCACACACATATGCTGCTGGCACAGTGGAAACACCACAATGGCAAAAAGTAAATTACCTTGTGCCAAGCACAGTGTGGCAGTGACTAGAAATTTTCCATTAGGGGGATTAGCTAATTTAAAGATAGATCAGGTATGCCCACCCTAAACTGCAAACTGCGCTATCACTATAGCTAAATATAAATCCCAAACTTGTATCCATTTGTGACTGTATTTCAGTCTTGTGATTCTGTTAGCTGATTATAGCATTTTCATGGTCTGTCTCTGTCAGTCACAATGCAGACTGTAGCCAGAGTATAATGGATGAGCTGTAGAAAACAAGAAAAAATCTATCAGAATTTCAAGAGCAGAGGATTTTTCTTTCTGTGGTTAACCCTCTTCTCCCTGGACTAATAACTACCATGGTACTTCACTGAATTAACAAGCCATTAACCTACTGTGAAGTGAAATTCTCTTTTACACCTGGTTGAAACTTTGCTCATATTCTGGGTATAGTTCTGTGGCTAGCTGAGTCCATCCAGCATCTCACTGCTACTAGGAGGGTGAGGCCTCACTTCCAGTCCATCATTACCATTTCCTTCTCCCTGTGCCCTCACTGCCAGCTCTAAGGCTCTGCTCCATTTTTCCACCACCTTTGGAACTCACCAGATCCTTCTCTGAGCCCATGTAATTTACCAGCCCCACAGAAATCTACCCCCTTTTGACTGGTTTTTCTTTGTTCTATTTTAGTATTTAAATAAACTCAGAGAAATACTAGATAAGATCAAGAGCCGGCACAAGATAAGCATTTTCCATACAGCAAACCTTATTAATTCAAACACGTACAAACAGATGTATGGTATGACAACCATACTCTATGTAGTCATATAAATGAGATTAATATTGACTCTTATCTGAAGTTACACATAATAGCAATCATTCTTTTTAGATTTACCTTTACATAGGTTTTGAGGCACACTGAAACATGGTGTTTTCATAAAACTAAGGAGCAATTAACAGTAAAATATACTTTTCATTCACAAACTAATGACATACTATAAAACGGATGATTGGACACCTAAAGTTAAAGGCTATCATGGTAATTACATTAAAATTTTAGTAACTAAATTTAAATTTATGTATTTGTTAGAGTAAGATGACTAGAAACTATAATGTGCAGCCAATTATGTATGTATATAACATATATAATTGGTATGTGTTACTAGATAGCAGAATCTACATGTTCTAACCAAACGGGCAGAGACTGGATTCATCAGTAGCTGTGCCTCACAGACGCAGTCCCTTACTGTATCATCTGGTACAGACTTTCAGAGGACTGTGATTTTCAAATAGCTGTTTTAACAATATCTTGGCCTGGATTTAGGAACCAAAGGAAGATTTTGCTAATACTTTGATAGGCTGCTAAATAATTATCATAGCAGAAAGACCTTATTCCTGAACTTGCCTTGGTAGAGGCAAGTTCAGGAATTTAGTATGCAGTAAAAGTCCTTATAGCCACTACCTTCAAAGTAATGCCGAAAATAACACCATGACAAATCCTCTTACAGTCCTAGTCTGAAACGTCTGAATTATGAATGGGAATGGCCATAAGAGGGCTGAGGAAGTTAATGATTCCAGTTGTCTTTCACCCTTTGTGACTCAATTCAGCTGCCGTTCAAGCTGCTGGATAAGCACAGCATGAATAAGGCTTAAGGCAAACCAGAATCAGAGACAGGAATACTATCAGCCAATCCAAACTATATCAGATGTGCACATGGTGGTTTTAGTTGTGCTTCATTTTATATTTCATGTGTTCTTACAGACAACTTCATGAAAGTACTTATATAAAATGCAGATACTACATCTTTACTTTATATGGTCCATTTTACTCTAACTTTTAAGTAACTTGAAGCATAACTTGGGAGCTGGTCTTTTCTGGAGCACTTGATTATGAAAAGAAAAGTTTTTCTAGCTGATTCTTCATACTGTCGTAAATTGATTTCTCTAGGGAAATAATGCTAGCAAAACAATCAGAGATTTGACAGCTGTTCAACAGTTTTAAATCTGAAGACTCTGAGATCTGTTTTCCTTTCATGTGGTATACACTGTTGTGTTGTATGATACATTTACAAGGCTGCACATAACTTCTTTGTTTACTTACTATCCCTTAGTATGAACTGTACATCTGTTCACTTGACTGTTCTCACCATTGCTTAGAAAACTAGTTAAATCCATTAAACTATGGAGACCCTACTTCTGTTAATTGCTATTTCTAAAGGCACAAGCTTGTCATTATTACTGCGTTCAGTCTAGTTTACAGAATACATCTACATACTCAGAAACGTAGCTTCCCCTTCATTTTCAGATGGCCCTCAATTCATGCATATGGGTATCCACTCATCCAAGACTCCAAACCAGAAATTAAAATCACAAGCCTTGAATAAATTACTCTTAATTTTTTTACCAAAATAAAAATGTGATCACTGGATTTTGCAAAATTGTGGAACTTGTCCTCTTAGAGACCAACAACACCAAGAACAAAATATTGAACTAATGAAAATAGTACCGTTTGAAACAATCAGTGAAACACTGCAAAGCAATCACTGAAGTAATACTAGCTATTAAAGAAAAATTGTATGAGTCAAAAGAGAAAGTGTTTTGCTGTGCTCTCCTCTACAGGACTGGCGAACGAAGCACTGACAGTACAAGGAGGTGTGTATATGCTATTGTTAAAAGACTGCATGTGCTGATCTAATTCAATATGTACTTTCATCTAACTAGTTAGTTCCTTGAATGCAAAGTCTGGTACAGTTTTTCACCATCTGAGTCCGCATGGGTCCCAGTGCTGTTAGAAGTGTTCAGAGCACAGGATAATAAAGATACATGGTGTATTCTGTCAGTTCTGGGGAACACAAGGCACTCTGAGTGCCTTAAGAACCCTTAAGAATCTTCCTCCTGGGAGATCCAAAGTCATGTACTGAAAACAGAGTATGGAATGCATTTATTTTTTCAGGAAAAATAAAGCTGTATTTTGGTAACGTGATGTAACGAAGAGTCTGTGTTCAGTTCAGGTGTAACAAGAGTGACAGGTATCTGGGTACAGGCAATCTCAGTTAGTCCGTCCTGGGTGTGAGGGGGTGTATGTAAAGCTGTATGTGAGTCACCGTGAGTCCCTCTAGTATTGCATGTAAGGCCCTAGAGCTCATGGGAATATAACATTTAATATGTTACTGCAGTACTGGGGGGGAGGGAGGCTTCTACCTGAGGATGACAGATGAAGGCTTCTCTCTTCTGTGTAGGGCCATGCATTGAAGGTGTCCACCCTTGCTCTATCAGGCTATGTGGCAAGACACACTCCCCCAGAGGTCACCTAAGGCAGGCAGGCCCCCCGGGCTGGGATGCAGAATGGCATGGACTGGCAGTACAGGCAGGGCTTACTTGGCTGTTGGAGACAGACACAGCTTCTTCCTGGGCCCATGAGACTGAAGACTGAGAGAAGCTTCAGTGCTATACTAATAGCACCAGTTCC
>NW_009933309.1:5254-18942 GCF_000696875.1 Nestor notabilis
GGTGATGAAGGCTAATGTTGAGGTGTGGGAGGATTAAATCTTCTATTGCTTTATTAAATCCACACCTGCAACAGTATCTATCAGTCTTTCTCACTTAACTGTAACAGAACTTGTCTGCTCTTCTGGACACTCTGGAAATACTGGTAAATACTGGGTGGCTGTCAGCACTCATGTATGTTGTCACTCTGAAACTGGCAGCTTACTAACAAAAGTGAGAGTAAGAAGCAGGGCTGGTCCTGGGTCCCAGCTGAGCCAGCTTGTCTGAGATCCCACCTCCAGACTAAATGAGATGGTTTCAGGTGTCCACAAGGAGTCACCGCACCTGTGTAACTGCACAAGAAACACAGTCAAGACATTCCCTCAAGCACTTAAAAGTGGCTGGTGGTAAGGGCTGAAAGACTGCACTTAGTGGTATATGATGACTGTCTTGAGAGATGGTTTTCCACATGCCAGATAGATGGGACCTGTTAGAAATTAGGATCTTTGTGTGTCTGGAAATACGGATCTGTGCAACAACTGGTAGACCAAGCTATTCTGGGACTGTTCCTGCTTTAATATGGTTGTGTACTCTGAAACCACTGAGAATGTATGCATGTTGTGGTTTAAGCCTGATACCCAGCCTGACCCGAGCAGTGATCTCGGCCTTCCAGGTGACTCCCCCCAGCTTCTATTCTGGGTATGACATGCTGTGGTATGGAATACCCCTTTGGCTAGTTTGGGTCAGGGGTCCTGTCTCTGCTTCCTCCTGGCTTCCCCTCCTCCCTGGCAGAGCATGAGACTGAGAAAGTCCTTCTTTGGAGTAAACATTACTTAGCAACAACTAAAAACATCGGTGTTATCAGTGTTCTTCCCAGGCTGAAAGTCAAAAATACAGCACTGCACCAGCTACTAAGGAGAAAAAATGACTGCTGTAGCTGAACCCAGGACAATGCAGTTGCAGAGCTTCATCAATTCAGAGAAGTTTGAAACTCACACTAAGCTAGGTTTGAAACACTCCAATCTAAAACATTCTGGGCATTTAACATTCTTAAATGCAGGGAGATAGGTAAATGGCAGAATTAGGGTAAGTACTGGCAATGTAATGATGTAATTATAGTAGCTCACACTGAAGGTAATGATCCACTTGGTAACACTGACATAGCATGCTGTAAGATTACAGATATCGGCATCATCTATCCAGAAGAAGGATATGAAGTGAATATACTTAGGTTTTCCATATCCCTTGCTTAGGCAACTGTTACTAAGAAACAATATTGAGTTATCAGATACTTTGGAGTTGTTCCTTAATCATTAGTGAAATAATCACATACCCCTTTCTGACGTTTTGAAAGAAGACTTCAAGATTCAAAGCTGAAAGGCATTTTGCCTTCAACAGACAACAGTTGTGCCTCAATTAGTTAAATGGTCTTTCAGGAGGTCTTAATATACTTCTGGGATTTTGTTGTATGACCAAAGTGATGTTGTGTGATAAATACCAAGGAAAACAACATAAGTTTGCCAAAAACATTAAGACTGATTACAAAAATGCAGAGCTCCTACAGTAGATGTAGTATTATTTGTGTAATATTTTAATGATATTTTTTAATTGATGAACATTTTGCAGATTATTGTAGATATTAACATCTTCCTGGATTTTGTTATCTAGATCTGTAATTCTTTTGTAGGCTTCTGGTTTGGTTTGTTTTTTTTTTTAGTTTGGTTTGGTTTGGTTTGTTTGGTTCTTTTAATTTGTTTGTCATGGGGTAGTTACATTTAATCATTGATTTATTCACTATGTGTCGTTATTCCACTCTCCAAGGGATGCAGTGGATAATAAAGTTAGTTCACCAATTTGTTTTTTTAATTTCAAAACCCCTATACATTTATTCGTTATTTTAAATGTACATAGAATCACTGAATCATAGAATAGTTTGGATTGGAAGGGACCTTCAAAGGTCATCTAGCCTAGCCTCCCTGCGATTTCATGTTTGGTACAGGATAATTTCAACAGCATCTGAGCATACTTGAATAAGGAGGAAAATCATAAAAAAATGATAGTTCTTTAAAAGACCAGAAGAAACAATACCTTAGCATTTAACTGGAACAACTTTATTAAAGTTTCTTCCTTACTAGGTACCAAATCAAGTAAAAATGTAATCAAAGTAATGTACCCAGTACTGTACAGTGCTCTTGCATAACTCACACTTACATGATTTTTTGATGTGATTTATTTGTATTGACTCCACTAAGTTCAGTCCCATGTAACTGAAGTATAAACTTTTGGGGGCTGTACATCAATGCTCTAACACATCTAGGTGAGGAAGTGATTCCCCCGACAGGTGCCTCCACTCATCTGTTAGCTGATGGAGTGTCAGCTAGAGCCCCCTGGGTGACCTTTCAGCTGCCACTCACAGAATTAATCTGCATCATCTAGTGCCACTTGACACACCCTGGGGTATCAAAGCTATCTGCAGAGGGCTGGCAGGTACACCACAAGACCGATGGTGGATCTGCAGCTTTCTGAAACAACAGCTGGAGGACAGGAGAGACATACCACATAGCAACTAAAATGGTACTAGACAGCTATGCTTAATCAGTTTATTTAGCTTTTTTCTTCTCCAGTGAGGTGGACACTTTATTCATTTGCTTGAGAGAGCAGTGTTCTGCATCAACCTCAAAAGCCAGCAGTTCTTTACACAAGAAGTTTCCCATCAAGAACATGATTATATATGTTATTCTCATTATGATTGTCAACAAGCATATGCATTAATTTTGTTTCACACAGCCTCCAGTAACATCTTCACAGAAATAATATTTGGTAATACTGTTAGTAAATGGAATGTGTAGGTACTTAACTCATTTCAGGAATGTGCTTCCACAACACATCACCATCAATTACTTCTCTCTTCACAGAATTCTAATTCCTTGATTTCTGTTATTGCTCCAGCAGTACAAACCATAATGGAATTTTGGGTGCACCTACAAAGAAAATACATGGTATTAAACACTCATGTATGTGTGCTTACTTAGCCACATACCAGTAAGCATATGGAATGTTTTGATGAGAGTAGACTTCAGAAGTTTTCCCTTCCTCCTCAGAGTTGTTCCACATGTCCAAAATACCCTACACAGCAAAATCAAGATGTGCCTGTAGTATAAGGAGGTGTACATGTGCTATCTTTATCCAGTTAGCATAGTTACAAGCAGCAGTGAAGATGAAGCAACATAGGCCAGACAACACATTGTATAAATCAGAGTACAACCCATACAAAAATATAGCAACATGCTCTGAACCTTCCTGTTGTACTTATTTTTTCCAGCTTCTATCCATCAGTGACCAAAGGATTGAGGTGAGGTTTGTATCTGGCTGCTATCTTCAATGGCAACCAACAGACACCTTCCATTACCCCACCTACTCCCTTTTTTATAGTACTGGCTCCTCAGTCTCCAACAGCATCACATTCCACTATTTCTGTCACATGAAAATGTAATTCCTTCTGATTTTTTTTCATCTGTTCTATGATTCACAGGATGCTCCTAAATCTTGTATTGTATTGAAGCAAGAATGCTTGTTTCTTGTTTACCTTTCCAAACTATCCCTTGCTTGTGCTGCTTTCCATCGGCACTCTTCTAGGCTAAGAGTTCTAATCTGTTTAACGTCTCCACAAATGGTAGCTATTTGCTACCTCTGAAAGTCTCTGCCACCCTTCCTTCAACTTTCTCTTGTTCTAGTATACCCTTTTCAAAATGCAAAAAGCAAAACTCCATACAGGAGTAAGAATACCTCAGCCCAAATGAAAATGCTTTAGTTTATTCCTGTTGTATAGTTTTACTAGTCTAGGACTAAACCAAAAAGATTAATTCATATAAGGTGCTCCAGGAATTAACTTGCAGCTACAGTATACATATAAAAAGGAAATTGAGAATCTCCCTGTTTATCTATAAATATTGGTATTCCCATAAATTAGGTAGTAATTGGCCTTTACTCTGCATAATGGTGCCATTTTTGTAACTGACTGTAAAGAAAAGCAAGAATAGGGAGCTACTTAATGTTACACAGGATATGCTATACATAAAACCACATATCTGTAATCAAAGACAAAAGTTCTGCTGAAACCAAGGTGCCAGACAAACTACATAAATTTAAACACTGAAAAAAATATTCAATAACAAGCCATTTGTATTGCCCAAAGCACAGAGAAAAGCAAGATGAGACCAAGTACCTCACTTAGAGAGAGAAGCGTATCCAAGCAACAGCATTAAGACTCAAAAGAAATAGGTCATGTGAAGAGAAGCACTAAATTTAGTAATCAAATGTATATTCAACAGCAAAGATAAAGAAGGGTTAGTGAAACAACATCAAGAAAAATGAGATAAATTAAAAGATTCCTGACGAGAACAGTTTCTGAAGCTGGGAAACACTTGGGGCAAAAGCTCCACACTTGGTTGCAACAGTGCAACTGAAAAGAAATTCCATGACAATTAATGGAGTTAAATTTGTATGAAACATAAAATAACTCGAAGGAGATTCTTGTCCAGTCTTCTATTTTTGATCAGCTTTGTCCCAAATGCTTGCTAAGAGCTCTGGCTGATTTGGTCTCTGTGCACATGCAGATGGAAGCCATGGTGTGTTAAGAAGTTGGTACAAATGTAGAATGGCACAACTTTTACTGACATCACAGGGTCTTGCAGGCAGCCATCAGGATTTGCTTTTGACCCTAATCAGGTCAATGACAAAACTCCCCTACATCACACAGAATCAGATGCTTGATTTAATGAAAAGGTGTGACCACAGCTGCCGTTGGCATCCCATCTGGATCTAGTCAGTTCAGCTGAAGAACTTGTTCACCAAGGAGCTTACATGGAGATGTGACAGCTAGCTGTCTCAGGGCGCAGATGTGGTAACACTGTTCCAAAACCAGCTAGGAAGAAGATTATAGTGTCTTCCTCCCTGTAAAACTTTTACTCCATTTCAGAGACTGTCTCATGGATGGCATTTGTTGTAATAGTGGAGTTTCTGCCACTTCAGATGCACCAACTCTGCCGTTCACAGGAGCTGTTTCTTCCACTGCTTAACTGCAGGTTTTCCCACCTTTGGACAAGCTCTGAACTCTGTGAGCTCTCCCTGCCCAATACAGAGGCAGATCATGCAGCCGTGACAAATAATAGCTGCAGGACAGCTGACTTAGGACCTCAGCTGGAACTGAGACACACAGCATCCAGGAAAGAAACGGACTGCCTTCATAAGCAGCAGGGTCACTTGTCCTCTCCTCCTACTTGGCTCAAAACTCAGCAGGAGCTGTGCTCTGGCAGTCCCTGCCTCTCACAGCAACAGTTTAGCACCATTCAGTTGCTGTGTGAAGCAGTAGTTCCAAAGCCAGCCCTCTTCTGAAGTCCTGTGGAAAATACCCATAGGAGAAAGAGCCCTTTTCCCTCAGAAGTAATAGCATGTTTTTATCCAGAAGGAAAAAACCATACATGCTACAATATACCATAGTATGTTGAACACTAAGATTACATAAAAATGTATTTAATTTTAAATGGAAATTCATCCTGTAGATTTGCTGTCTCTGAGAGCAGCCATTGACTTTACTCTGTGGGCACTGCTGAAAACAGTGGGCAGAACAGAATTATCTAATCATACTAAATTCACTTTTGCTTATCAGTAACCAACACAGTAAAAAATACTGACTGAAATCCAGACAAGCATGACAAGGCTGGGGTAAGAACTAAGATATGTAGTTTGAATGTGGATGCAAAAGCCAAGTATATGATTCTATAGTTTGGAAGGACAATGTGTATCTGTGTGATGGCACCCATCAAGCAAACAGAAAAAAAGCCAGAGAGCAAAAGAAGCAACAGTTGTACATTACAAAGAGAAAGTCAAAAGAACAAACTGTAAGCTGAAAAAAGACTTTGTGTACTTTTCTTGTAAATAAAAACAGTGCACGACAGACATATCTGGGTTCTCTGTCACTGCATTCCCTCATTTAAAAACAAACAAAACCCCAACAAAACTTACAAGGCTGAATGAGGCCAGTGGCAGAGGCTACAAAGGGGAAAAATACTTCTGAGTTTTAAGCAATTACTCACCTCAACATTGCCTTACAAAAGTGATCTTCATGTTAAAAAGGGCAAACTCCAAGAAGTATTTTCCACTCTGCTACTACTTACTACTACTATTTTATACTAGCTAGAGTCAGTACAAATAATAAATATTCCTTTTTGCCTTATTGAGCCCCAATGATTTATTAAAAGATAATAAAAGAAGAAGGAACAATTTATTTCAAGAGAAGAAACAACAGTTAAAAAATTGTAACCAGCAGGTTTACTGACTTGAAATACTGCTTTCAGTATTCTCTTCACATGCACACAGCAAAAGTTTTTACTAGTAAAGGTAATTATTGTTTATCTTGTTGTATACATAAATAACTGGGACTCAACATGGCTCGAAAACTATCAGTTATTTTTATTAACCTGGTTGAAAATATTCAGAATTTATTATTTTGCTTCAAGAATAGAGAAGTATTAAAAATATTTTTAACAAAGAAAGGCCTGCAGTAGGAAACTATTTCACAAGAGTAATGACTGGAAATTCTCAGGTTCGGAGCTTACCAGATACCAAGTACAATACCCACAAGACACTTCCTGTATTTACCCATGGCAGATGTTCGAAGATCGTTAAACAGTTGTGTATCACAACATACGTTTTAAGCTTAAAAAAAGAGATGTAGATTTATGTAAAAAGATAACTCCAAAACATTGCACGAGTTTATACATACAAGCAACAGGCTTAGGATGAGATTAGAATTACACCAGAGAAGTTGCACGGTGTTTCAGAGGTAAACTAACTTAACTAGAAGCAGGATTATGAGGAAGATTTTTCAGGTTGAAACCTTCAGCTAGTATCAAGTGGAGTGCCATGAATGCCGGGATATTAGATGGGGCAATGGGTGCAGTAGTGGACAGGATGCACTTTTTACCAAGGCCTGTAGTGACAGGACAAGGGGAAAAGGTTTCAAACTGAAAAAGGGTAAATTTAGATTTGATATAAGGCAGGTATTTTTTACAATGAGGTTGGTGAGACACTGGAAAAGTTAGCCAGAGAAGATGTGGATGCTCCATCATTGGAAGCGTTGAAGGTCAGGTTTGATGAGGCTTTGAGCAACCTGGTCTAGTGGAAGGTGTCCCTGCCCATGGCAGGGAGGTTGGACTAGATGAGCTTTGACGGTGCCCTCCAACCCAAACTATTCTACAATCCTATGACATTAAGGACAATAGAAACATAAGGCTGAGGGGTCCTCAGAAAGTCATACTGATAGTCAGCTCCACTACACCAATGAAATCTCTATTTATGGAAGATATGTACATAGCCAGTTGCTAAAGACCCCATAGCCTGTTCGTGACAGGCTGACTATACCACTGGCAATCTTTTTTCCAGTACCTGTAGCCTTGAAAAATGTTTGTCCTAACGTTTAACCTAAAATATCCTGGTTGCAATTTCTGCCCCTGGTGGGCATAGAAAACAGGTTATTCCCATCTCATGAGTAGCTTCTCACGTTTGTGGACTGTTGTCATTCTCCTAAGTAGGAAAGAACAGAGACAGTTCTTTCCTACTTAACCAATCTGAAATAATTCAGTTTCCCTTAGATGCCCTCACATTCTGTTTGCTCTCCAGGTGGTCCACATCCTTCTTCATGTGTAACATCCAGAACTATCTTTACAACTGCTAAGCAAGCAGAATTCCTTGCCAAGTCTTGCAGACACTAATCCTCGTCATTCATCCCAGCAGGTTGATTATCTCTTTCTTTTTTTTTTTTTGCAATAACAAACCGTGGTTGACTCACACCAGTCTGTGACCACTCCAAGCCTGAGTTACTGTTGTACAGAACTGCTACCTAACCAGTTTTCCCTACTGGTTGATTATTCCTACTGTTTCGGTTGACTAGCTTCCCATTTTTTTTTGTATTGCTAATTGAAGATCATTTTTTTATTCTGTCCCTGTCCTCCAGCATACTTATGCCTTCCCAGCCTGATATATATGTGAACTCAGTAAGCATTTTCCCTTTTAAGAGCATTCATCCAGGTCACCAGATGTGCAATCCAACTTCATACACATTTCCATTTTAATAGAGAACCATCCCCTATTCTGGTTTTCCAACAAGCTTTGCATGCACCTAGCTGCAGATCAGTGCAGAACACTTTATTTATTTGCTTATGGGAATCTCATAAAAAGTTACCTGCAAATCAAGACATATTGCACATACAGTTCTTCTCTATCCATAAGATATGTCAAGCTGTCATAAAGGCAATCATATTTTTGAGACATGATTTCCTGTTGATGGTTACTCATCCCTATGTTATTTTTCAGAGATGTACAAATACATTTTTCACTATTTTTTTCTGGGAATTGGAATGAATTTTTTTAATCAATAATTTCTTACTTTTTCTTTCTTCTTCTCCTTCCCCTCTTCCATGCTTGTCACTTGACAGCCTCCCTCTTTCCTACCTAACATCCATAACTTCTAGAAGCATTGATTATTTAATGTGAGATTCTGATAGCAACATCCTTAAATATGCTGGGGCAGTTAAAGAGAGACTTGAGGTAAATTTCAAAATACCTGACTGAAATGTTCTACCCTCTTCTTGACTGAGCCTAATGCATTAGTTTCCTTATTTTACTGATCTCTCGTAGTGAAATCTAGAAGGTACTGATTTCCTGACACCTTTTAGTTTTCTCACTTTAGAGTTAGAGAGTCCCTTCTACCTCATACAATTAGTGGGCTTCTAAAGTGATGTGTTGGGGTTTGGGTTGGTTGGTTGGTTGGTTGGTTATTTGCTTGCTAGTTGCATTTCATTTCATGCTTGTGTCTTTCTGTAATCAAAACTAGAATAGCCTATTGCTGTGTGGACTTCTCCAGAAAGCCTGGAAGGTTCAGCTGTCTCCACCTTGCATGTTCATGTAGGTATTCACATTCACAGCTGAGGATGAGAAAATAGCAGGTTGTGGCACAGGGACATTGCTTAGATTACACACCGTCTCATGCGGCTGAATGTCTCATGGGCATAGGTTCTCACAGCCAGCTCATCTGACCCAGGCAGACAGAGTCACAGCACCCATCCACACACCTGAAAACATGAGAAACCTGAAAACAGTCTCTCCCCAGCCACTCCTGGATCCAGGAAGGAATTTCGGGTTAATCACAGGTTAATCACATGTGAGTCAGCTACTCTGGAATAGCCAAGTATGACAAAATGGACGTTCTGACTAGCAACACAGCAACACAATGGCCTCAGCTGTTGCTGAAACTGATATATTAATAAAGATGTATTTAGGTAGCCCTCTTTGCAGTTCACTCACTTCTTGGAGCACTTAAACTTAGCCTCCACATAGCTGACTCTTGCACGCAGTTGCTCAACTTCCTACTGCAACTGCTGTGGGCATGGTTTCAAAATGATGCTATTGGGGCTCTGAATGCAAACCCACCCCGAGATGTTGTAAATAGCAATGCAGTCAGCACTGTTATTTGCTTTGATTGCATGACACGATCCTGGTGAAGTAACCAGCAAAACTCTTCTTACAACTCTCCTTAACTGAACTTCTATTGTTCCAGTGCCAGGCTCACAGAGACTTTCCTTTGCCCCAGCCATGCACTCCACAACTGTCCCTCACAGTCATGGCCACAATGTCATTGGTTTCCCAGACCACAGACAGCCTGCTCCCAGAGCAGGATCAGACATGAGTCTTGGAAGGGGCACAAGAAAGCTTTCTCTTCTTCACAGCAAGAACCTGAAAGGATGATAGGCTGGGGCAGATTGCTTCCCTGTGCAGGGCAGGCCTTAGGCACATGGACCACAGCAAAACACAAGCCTTGCTTCAAGGAGGGTCTCCCATGTCATCAGCATCTCTCACAGCTTCCAGGACTTTGGGTATCTGTAGAAATAGCCTCCCTGTGCTCACCAGAGACAGAGATATGCTTTAGGAAGTTGTTGGCAAAATTAACTTGAAGGAGGACCTCCAAGAGTTGAACAATGCCTGGTCAACCTACACTGACTTTAAACTTTTCCCACACCCAGGTATGTCTAGGAAACAGGGTAACATGGAGCAGTCACACTAGGAACATAACAAGCATGCTGTCACTGGTCTCAAAGTGCCACTTCAGTCTGCAGGGGAGCACCGTGACAGTCTACAAAGCAACAAAAGACAAAGTTGAATGAGCTGCCTGTGGGCTGCAGTGCCCCTATAGACCACTAGTGTCTTAGGGTGGCCAGTAACATGAATTTCTAGACTCTACCCAAGACTAACATGATTATGACTCTTCCTTTCTTCACTGACTTATCCTAGGCTGAAACGTCCACGGTCAGACTGCCATCATCCTGAGGTCCAGAACCAGGCAGCAGAGGCTCAGCTGATGTGAGGATTCCTCCTCCACCTGAGCAACACCAAGAGCTCTTCCCAGAGAAACAGAGACAACAGGGCTCCGGGCAGACTTCATCATTAACGCATCCTGAAAGCTGTGTAAATCTTCAGTCCTCTAGCCCTATTTGGCTTCCGCTCAGACTTTGTCACAGCTAGCTCCAATACCTGCAGCTCCAGGCCCTAAGGCAGTTGACAAATGCCAGGTTTCTCCCCTGAAGAAGCATGGCAGATAAGTCCTCCAGTGACAGGCATGGATTGGAGCTCCCAGGGACATCCTATGACAGCTTCAAGGTCCTCTTGCTATCACAAACGGGTTCATTTGCAGAAACCAATCAGGTTTATTCTGCTTTCTCCTTGTTATTCTGAATCCTTGCAAAATGTCAAAATAAGGTGGCTCTCCTTTTCAACCTGGGATGCAAGGCCCAAGTTTTCAGCTGGAAAATATGCCTGAATATGTGGAGCAGAACTCAGAGGAGGAGGATCTGTGGGAGCAAGAAACGAAGGGCCTGCAGAGGCTCTATGATAGTAAAAACAAGCTTGGTGAAACACCACAGGGATGCAACTGGTGTGAGTCCCTTTGCTCATGAGCTGGGGTGCCACCATAGTTATTGCTACCAAATCAGAATAAGTGTAGTATATGATGTTACTATCATCAAGCTGCCATTTTTATCACTTTCATATAAACAGCAAGCATAAACAATCTTTTCTCCTGTCTGTATATACTTGGCCAGGTCAACCTCCTCTATAGTTTTTGCTCAGACTGATCTTAGCAAGCTATTTGGGATGCAGTTTGGAGAAGTAGCTTCCTAAGTGAGTTGTTTAAAAAATGCAGGTGATAAACACTACTGGTCTCTTTTTGTGCTTTATTAAGTCACAAGCTCTGGCTGACAAGCAGCTGCTTCTGTTGGATTCAGATTACAAGCATAGTACATATAATATAGAAATCCTCTATATTTGAAGAATATTGACATAGACAGTAGTACAACCCCAAATGATTCTATGATTCTATGAAATGTTAAGCAGCTAAGAACAATGACAGTTACTGTGAACTGGCCTCTAACACAAACACTTTCAAAGTTACTATGTGAAATCAAGAGTAAGCAAGATGGCTTTGACACTCCAACTTCTGTAGTGTCATCCGGAGTCTTTCTCTAGTGTGAAGATTGATTTTTTTTCTCTCAGTCCAGGAGAAGGAGGGTTCATGAGCTCAGCTGTATTGCTTTCCCAGCGAAGGGAACTTGCTCTTTCTTGTGATGCTCGCAGGAAAGATGTTTGCCCTGAAAAAATCTAATAAAGGAAGCTGTAAGGATAGCAACAAAGCAAGCAGACATCTGTTGGGTTATTTTAGATTTTATTTTATCACTGAAAGAGGAAAGTCTATTTTAATCTTGTCTATGTTAGACAATGGGATCTGAAAATAAAATTCTGGCTTATAATAGCAACATTGGGTAACATATCTCCTATTAAAGGAATGACATCAAGTTAATTCAATAAAAAGGGGCAGATACAAGTCCCACTAAAAATCAACATAGAGAAGTGAGAGAAAAAACAGTTGCAGGGACCATTCCCTTAAGAGTCACAGACATTTTCAGTGTCCTGAAATTCCTCTGAAATACAAAAATGGAAAAACTCATCTGAACTATTCACTTCTCATTACGATACAGCAGTCCTTCATTCATCTACACCAAATCAGCCAACTGATGCATGACCCTCTTGTATCAGCATTATTACAGTCATTTCTTCATGCACATAAATACAGCTGATTTATCCATATAACACGATCAGTTCTAAAGAAACTGAGTAATTTCTCAGTATGAGAAAGAGCTGCTTAAATAAGTGCAACTTAAACAAGCGTAACCAGTTAGTGCTTCTGTGAATAGAGAAAATTGTGTCTTAACACTTGAATGTTCCACAGGCAGGGCGTAAATCTTCTTTATAAGGTTTTAAACTTACTATTCTGTTGAAATTAAGAAGAAAAAAAAACATAGCATTCAGAGCTGTTGTTTCAGGCTGTTTGCAAATGTCTGCCTGCAGTCATATACGTCTGCACTTAGGGATATTCACATTTTTGGTAAATAAAATCTTTCAGCGCAATAATAAAAAATAAATACACTCTCCAGAGAAACATGTCAAATTGCCAAAGCATTGTGACACAGCCAAACTTTAGCTGAGATTGTGTAATCTCAACAATCACTGTTGCTAAAAACTGCAGAATGATTTTAGCTGAGAACAATTTCAGCTACTGCCAGATTAACCTTATGCCTTTTATCAAAGGATTTCAGAAAGGGTGAACAATCATCCCTCTGTTTTTCTAAATTGCTTCAGCTCAGTGGCAAAATTCAGAAGAAATGCCAGCCTTAGAAACTTCTTGCCACTCCTTCCACTGACTGCACCTTGCTGTTCTATTTCAGTTAAGGTTTGGTGGTTGTTCAATACGAATGCAGTTCTTGCGCAGCTGGGTAGTAAGACAACCTATATTGTGAAGCTAAATGTTTTCTAGAACTAGCACATCCCTTTCCCCCAGCATTCCCCTCCCCATAGACATGGCTGCACTTAAGTCTTTCAAAATTCTTGAAAATTAAAATCGCATCAGGTGTTCTACTTGTAATTCTCCTAGGGACAGATAATACCTAAGTTACATCCAGAGCTTCTAATTTGCTGCTTACATGTAAAACAAACACAATCTACCAACCTGAAAGCCTAGTGCTGACTACCATTGCTGCCATCTCTGCGGGACCTGCAAGCAACCTGCGAACGACCTCTGTTGTGGAGGGTCTAAGACCCAGTTCTGGGCTCCTCAGTACAAGGAAGACAAGGAGCTACTGCAGAGGGTCCAGCAGAGAGCCACAGAGATGATGAGGGGTCTGGAGCATCTCTGTTATGAAAAGAGATTGTGGGAGCTGGGTCTATATAGTCTAGAAAAGAGCAGGCTGAGAAGGGATCTCATTAATGCACATAAGTATCACAAGGGTGGGTGACAGGAGGATGGTGCCAGGCTCTTTTCAGTGGTGCCCAGTGACAGGACAAGAAGCAATGGCCATAAACACACGTGAAGCTTCACCTCAACATAAGGAAGAACTTTTTTACACTGAGGGTGTCAGAGCCCTGAACAGGCTGCCCAGGGGGTTGTGGAGTCTCCCTCTCTGGAGACATTCAAACCCGCCGGGACAGGTTCCTGTGTGACCCGTTCTGGATGGCCCCGCCTTGGCTTTACTCTCAGCTGTGTGCCGGCACGCAGGCCTCGCTGCCCGCCCGGTGTAACCGTTGCCCGGTGTCCAGACCCGCTCTG
>NW_009933310.1:0-17804 GCF_000696875.1 Nestor notabilis
ACCCTAACTATTCTATGATTCTATGACTGTTGGGGCAGACTGAGAAGCCAAAGAGTCCTTGACCACTGCTCAGCAACAACTAACATTGTGTGTTATCAACAATGTTTTCATCCTAAATCCAAAACAAAGCACTGTACCAGCTACTGGGAAGAAAAGTAACTCTATCCCAGCTGAAATCAAGACATAGGGTGAAGAAGAATGGTCAGAGGTCTATGACTAATGACAACAAGGAAAGACTGAAACTGAAGAAAGAATGAAGAAAGGAAAGACTGAAAGAATGAAGAATGAGAGGATACAACAAAAGAAACTTGAAATATACAACACTAGTTACTAAGAGCTAAGTAATACATTGCTAAGTAATATATACAGATATCCCTTGAGATAGGAGGATGAATGGTGGGCTCAGACTGAGCAAGGAAGCATTATGTTAGGATGCAGGGAAAACTTCTTATTGGCAGATGAATTTACACATTGGAACGATTTTCCTTGATGGACTCTACCTGGTGTGAAGTCATAGAATCATAGAATGGTTTGGGTTGGAAGGGACCTTAAAGCTCATCCAACCACTGAGGATTTTTTAAAAATAATTTGGATAAGCAGCTGCCCAACAACAGTTTATGCATCGCTGAGCTGACCTACAGTGGAAAGTGCCTGTAGGGAGGTCCTGCATGGTCTGTCATATTCAGAACCAGGGAAGCCACTAAGCTGCCAGGACACTTCAGCTTTGCTCATGTGGGTGCGGGCTGCATGTTGGATATTTACATTTATACCAGTCTGTGACTTGCAGAGAGGTAAGGTATATGATCAAATACTCAAAAGTGAGGGACTTTTTCTTTCTGCAGAGGACAATGCTGTTTCCACATCATTTCCAGTCTCTGCTGACTCCTCACAGGTCACTATTCCCTTTCAAAGAACATAAGGGGAAACCTTCCTCTAATCAATAAACAAAGCCAGGTTGCTTCTGACTCTCTATTTAGATAAGGTGTGGAAACATGTCGCCTTTGGTTCCACAGCTGAAACTTCCACAGATGACAATCTAATGATGTTGGAGATCTTCACTACTTTCAGGTGTGTGAACTAGATACATAGTTATTTGAATCAACAAATTCCCATCTCTTCTGTTTTGATGGAAGGATTTTTTCCTTCAAAAGCCCAAAAAATCTGACTCCCAGACACCTTTCTGTTCCTGTCACTTCTCAAGCTCTTTGATTACATTTTCTCTGTGACTCTTCCTTTTTCTTTTATCATTCTTGTTACCAGTCTTCATACCTATTACTTTATAAACCTCTAGAAACCTGTGAGAAAACCCACGGTATTTCATAGCAACTAATTAAGTAACTGACCATCACATTCTCAATAACAAAGAAGCAAGATTAATCAAGAACTCAGATTATTTTCTTTTTCAGTTCTTTTCTTGGTGGGAAGAAGTCTTTGTGTTTACATTGCATTTTCAGGTGGTTTTTCCAGTAGCTCAAGCATTGTGTTTACTTCAAACTGTTTTTTTCTCCAGCTACAAGAGCCTGGTAGTCTTACACAGCACATTTGTATAGTCTACAGTACAGTACATAATGTTTAGCATTTGTACAGAATCTGACATTCTGCCCACAAACCGACATCTTAGTTCCAGGCATCCAGTGTGCTAGACACCTGTATTCACTTCTTCTCAGGAGTGGAAAGTCATTTAAGCAACTGAAAATCTCTTCTCAGTTACTTTGCTCACAGGATCAGTAGCCTTAATCTTTCCTTGATTGATCGTTGACCAATAATGCACCAAGTTCCTTTACAACCTAGTCGTGAGATCTAACAATTGTCTCTGTGACAGGCAAGTATCTTGCTGCAGCCCACATGAAAATACAACATCATCATGAAAGAGTTTACAAAGGACACCTGGATCTAAAAAACTTTGTCACTACCTTTCTCAAGCCTAGACGACTGCAAGCTGCTTTATGGACTAGCCAGTTTAACAAACCCTGGCTCATCCTTTGCAGTGATCTCAGGATGCCCTCAGCAATCTCTTCTGAAAACACCAGGTTTTATGGGTGAAAGGAAGTATTACTTAGGGTAAAAGGATTCTCAAGAATGACTGAGAAGCTGGACATGGTGTTGGGCCTGTTATTGATGTAAGAGTTTCAAATGAATTTCATATGGGTGTTGCATTACCTCTTGTGTATGTGAGTATTTCAAATGCATCTTCTAAATACAACTATTAGGAGATAATTCTAAAGTGTGAGGTATCATTCAAATGTGCAAATACCACTCTGGGCTTCAAGTTGGTCATTGGAAGGACACCCCAATTGAATGGCTTTAGTGAATGAACTCTGGAACACATGGAAGGCAACCTAACCGTAGTCACTGCTCCCATTTCTGTCCAGCATTTTATTAACACCGAATTCTTACTGTCGTCACCTTTGGAAGACTTTTGGGTGTACAGTACAGGATTGCAATGGGAAATGCTATTCTCATAAATCCAGGGAGACAAGAATTCATTAGAGCATTTGCATGCTACTATTTACTTTGATGAGAGGTACCTGTCCTCTCTGTGAAGATTTATGTGGTTCTTAAAACCTCTGCGTTTAAAAGAAAAAAACCCCAACAACCGAATCCATTCATTTACTAGGCAGTGCTCTTATGTTTGCACTCCATCTTACTGGATAGATAGGAATGACTTGTGTCTTCCAAGATTTACTACTGTCATTCCTTTCTTTAAAAACCTAGCAGGTTCAGCTCCCCACCTGCTCAGCAGCACTGAACACCAGCAACATAGCCCCTTTCTACTCAAGTCTTGCAAGACTTCCTGCTACAAACAGAGCACAAAGACCTTGTGGGAGTCATCAGCATAAGATATCAGGCCTTCAAAATTATAAAAAAAAGCCCACCCCAAAATGGGAAATCTGGTTTACTTGTTCTTTTAAAATTTAAAAATATTTATTAAATAATGCCTAAAGCCTGAAAGAAAAGTTATATGAAAGGAATACTACAAATATTATTTAGGTTGTAGGTAGCTTTAACAAGATCAGATGATGACAGGCTTTTAGCAATGCTTAATGTTGAGGGAAGAAGAGCAACCACATACAGTTTTCAAAGAAAAGCAACGTGGGCAAGAACCTAATTATCGTAACTCATCCACATAACTCAACCTAATTATCCACTCATCCATAATTGAGAATTATCTTATATTTATTAGGTGCTCGCGCTCTTCCTAACAGCAAGGCTGCACAGGTCAGCAGAGTCCTGCCAGGAGTGCATGGTCCCCATGGAACTCTGTTCCTGCCAAGTGCTCCTGCTTGCCATGGTGGGTCATCTCCATCAGAAGTCACTGGGAAGCAGCAGGCACATCTGGCTTGCAGATCAGATACCAACCCATCCAGGTGTATCAGCAGAAACTCAGGAGGATCTGAGAGTGTGCTAGCAGCAGAAAATGGGGGGGGAAAAAAGAGCTGAGGTAGAGCAGGTGGGAGAGGAGATAAAGGAGATATTGCTTGGAGAAAGGGAAGTGTTGCCCACTGACAACAGAAGACCTAGAGTTGCTTTATATTTATATATCTGACTGTATACACATATATTCACCTAAAAAACATGTAATCACCCCTTAAAAGTACGCAATCACCTTATAGGCAGGATTACCAATATTTAGTTATATACTAGGGCAGTATTGAGGCAGAATCTGATATGTATGGAAGGGATTTTGTAAGTGATAGTACAGAAGGGGGCTGGGGACACAGGAGATAATTTCCAGTCCCTGCTTTTATCAAAAATGTGGTGATTGATAGGAAATACCAGATTATTTCTTACCTCTGACCAACAATCTGAACAAATCAGCAGAGGGAGACAAACAGATGGAGTTGTGAACTTAAAGTTGGGATTTAAACAAAGTTTGGCTTGCTTTCCATTAATTTCTTCACTTTATTCATCTGGTTGCCTTCTGCTTTTCTCTCTTACACTTTCTAACTAACCGGTCTGGTGGAGGCAGCCAAAAGTTATTTTAATGCACAGCACTCTGCTGTGACCAAACTGGCAGGCCATGCATAGCCCCAAGCAACTTAAATTCAATAAAAGGGATTTTGTCTTCTGAAGACTGGCTTGAAGAAAACAAGAGTGGCCCAGTCAGGGCTTGTTTGAGTGAATTCAGGCTCAGCTGCTGTCTAGAAGTGCGTAATTGTGCTGGTTGCACGCCATCAGCCTCTGCTGCACTACTGAGCAACTCACATATATCAAGTGACAAATGATGCATTCTCCTTTCTTCTCCTCCCTACCCATTGATTCCTTCTTTAAGAAGAAACAGACTTTGATTTCAAGAATGAACGCAGAGATCTGCCTCAAATTATTTTGTCCCAAGACTTCAAGTAAAGGCATTTTCCCTAAAAAATGATGTAATGTATTTGCATTCATATGATGAGTGACATTTGTTATAGTAACAAGCTTGCAGAAGGCAGTTCTAATTTGAGAAAAAGCAGAAACTGATGGAGTTAGTCAGATCCATTGCCTCACAGCCCAGTGTAAATTTCCAGCAGTGACCACTGCCAACTGTTTCAAAGAAAAGAGTAAGAAACTTTGCATTAGGCTGTTGTGGTATGAACAGTCTATACCTGGGATCCTCTTAATTTCTAGCAGCTAGAGCATGTCAAAAAATAAAGCATGTTAGATCTGGTGAGGATATCAAGAAATAATTTTGTTCACGTCAACCTCCCTCAAGTATTCCCAGCAGATACTGGTCTTGGTTTTAAAATCTCAATTGACAAATATTCCGTAACTCTTTTGTGGTGCTTGTTTCTATTATATACTTTCATTAAGGTCCAAATTAATAGAAAAATACAGATGAGAAGGAACCTCTGGAGATTTCTAGTCCACACGCCAATTCACAACAGGTTGCTCAAGAATTTGTCTAGTTGAGTTCTGAATGTCTCCAAGGATGAAGATTCCAGTTCTTCTCCGGACAACCTCTTGGACAACGATATCTGACCATTATCATGGTGAAAAAGCTTTTCTTAATATATAGTTGGAATTTCCCTTTGTGCAACTTCTGTTTCCATTGCACCTCTGGTGGGTTGACCTTGGCAGTGCAACAAGTGCCCGTATGTCTGGCTCATCAAGTAGCTGCGGACAGCAGTAAGATTCTCCTTTACTTTCTCTTCTCCATCCTGAACATACCCAGCTCTCTCAGCTTCTCCTTGTATGTCATGTACTACAGCCACCAGTGGTCTCTTCCTGTCCTTGCTCCATGTTCACGTCCTTCTTGCACTGCAGAGCCCCATGCCAGACAGTACTGCTGATGAGGCTCCATCAGCTCTGAACAGAAGAGTATGGTCACTTCCCTCAGGCACCAACATGGATTTCCTGAGCTTCTAACACAGGATTTTTCAGAGCCTCCAGGCAGCTCATGAGCTTCCTGCTTTTTGGACTGATCCTTTTAGGATTTTTACTAATAGCTTCATTTTTACAGTTTCCTTTCTTGAACGAATATCTGCATACTGGATTTACTTGGCATGCCCTCTCCTGCTGTTAAAGCTAAGTGTGTGATAGTTACCACCACAGACCAGCTAGCAGTTAACACCACTCAAACTCATCCTGATGCACCACTCCAAATCCAGGAATGCATCTTTCTGTTGATTCTTAAACTAGTTGTTCAAAGCAGCATAATTTATTGCATTTCAAAGCGTTTCTGCATCTCCCTCTGAAAAGACAGAAGTTTAGTCCCTATGTGGGCAGCTGAAATCTCCCACTGTTACTTACCTGTCCTAAATTTGCAGCTTGTCTTATCTCACTTAACATTTCCCGATCACTACCACCAGCTAATGAGGGGGTTGGTATTTATTTACTAAAAATTTGGAATTTCTACCCACAAGGATTCTGCAGTTCTTCTCTTTTACTGTGCTATCTTTATGCTGTTACGCCATGTATTTCCATTACGTACATCATTCCCTTGCCTGTACTTCTTACTGTATCATTCCTGTAAAGTCGGTAGCCTGGCCACCATATACTCCATGAGCATCTTTCTCCTACTGGATCTCCAAGATGTTTATTATATTGGGATTTTCATTTGATGTTCCTTATTTTAATTCTATATGAGAAGAAAAAATTGTTCCTTTTTTTCCTTTTTATTTTTTTGTTTTGGAATTTCCCAGCCTCTAATTTATTCCTGTCTCCCTGTTTTAATGTTTCAAGACGAGTATTAAAAAACCACGACTGTGGCTGACAAATCTCAGCTACTCCATTTGCTCAGAAGTGAGCCCTGCAGACTCGGCATGTTGTCCCAAAGCTCAGCAGGATGTTCCTCCACCAAACTGCAATGGCCAACTTGGCCACTACTCATACAAACTGCTGGCTAGGTAAGGAGAGAGTGTCTCCTGTTGGCAAGAAATAATTAGAACCTGCCATGAAGCAGAACACTTAAACTCGGATTCCTTACGATATGAAAAATATATCCATTTCAGCTGATTAGTATTTCTGGACTGTGAATAAACATTGGACCCAGTAAACAACTTTTGGATTCCTTGCTGTTGAGCTTTGGTTGCAGTGGAAACACACTATTTTTACTCTTACATCCTTTTTCTACCACACTTCAATTCCTGGCAGTGCTTTGACATCTACCCTGTGATGTAACTTATTTGGATGAAAAGAAAGCAGTAATTTGCTCTAGGTCTTTGAAAAGTCTCAATAAACTCTAAATGCTCCTTTCTTTACACCCAAATAAGCTAATTCATTTTTGACCTCTTTCAGAACTAGAAAGTAGTAGAAACAGGTGATTTACAGATTTTTAAATGATTGGGTTCTTTTGGAACCAATATTGTGATTCTTTAGTTTTCACAATACTTCTTTACTACTACCAGAAAAAGTCAAGTAATGAGGCAGAATTCTTCTACCATCCTCCAGAGTGAAAGTGATTCAGCAATTACTGTCTCAACAACTTTAATTTTATATGAAGATTACACAGAAATCCCCTCCTTTTCCATCTAAACTAGGAAGTTTGCACTGTATTGCTTTAATATTTCAACAAGAACATAGTCCTAGTGAACTTAATTGCTTCAGAAATGCAAATATACCATTTGACAGAGATAATGGGAACTGACAGTTAAAATGTTTAAAAATGTAATTCTTTTTTATTAAAGTTTTACAAAAGGGAAATATGCAGCCACATCCATATGACAAAGTCAGATTATTGGCTGAACACCCACTGAAGGAAATCATGAGGAGGAATAAGCCTACCTTGCTGGAAAGGACGTGAAAATATTTATATGACAAACATGTAATGAAAAGGGGAATTAGGACATCAATGTTAAGATGTGTGTCTAGCCATTCTAACAGGTGGCAGGACACATGCTCTGCCACACAGATGGTTGGGAGAGGTCATTGCTACTGCTGGCAGCTGTGGAAGACAAGGGCTATACCTGACAATTACAACTTTGCAGTATCATAGTATCATGGAATAGTTTAGGTTGAAAAAGACCTTTAAGATCATCAAGTCCAACCATAAACCTAACAATGCCAAGCCCACCACTAAACCACGTTCGTGCCACATCTACACGTCTTTTAAATCCCTCCAGGGATGTGGCTCCACAAATTCCCTGGCAACCTGTTCCAATGCTTGACAACCCCTTCAACCAAAAATATTTTCCTGATATCCAATCTGAACCTCCCCTGGCACAATTGAGGCCGTTTCCTCTCATCTTATAATTTCTTGCAAAGAAACAAATATTTCCTTATTACAATTCGTATACTGTGGAAAAGCAGAGAAGTCTACAGCTCTGCAGTTGTTTCAGCTGTCAGGATTTTGCAGTCCATTCCATCCTGTAGTCATCACATTCAAACAATTAGTGACCAGTATCGATAATGTAGAGCAGCAAGGCAGAGAAGCTGGTGCAGCCTGTTCAAAGCCATTGCAGCAGGCCTAAGGACGCACACCGTCAGACAGAAAGAGGAGCCAGCTTTTGGAGTCTGTGCTAAGCCAAGCTGCTTCGAAGTGGCATGCTCAGTGGAAGTGTTGTAAAACAGCAGCCATGATTTGAAGGAGATCCTCTGCCACTTGGTAACATGGGAGAATGTTCCTGCGAACACTGCTCTCCTTCCATATGGGTAAAACAGCAAAGGCAGGTGTCATGGTTTAAGCCTCATCCAGCTAGACTGCAATTATTCTGTGGAATTTCAGTAAATTCTTAATTGCCATGATTTCCTTTAGCAATTTGCTGTTAAAGCAGTATTTATTTTTACCAATTTAAAATTGGCTAGGTGTTTCCTTTAGTTTCTTCTATTATAAGAGACTGCAAACATTGAAAATACCTTGTTTTCTCCCTCTCAGGCTCCTTCCTTCTGGAAGAAATATCTTCCATAATGTCTGTTCCACAATTTGTTTTCCTTGGGAATCTATGTATTTATTCTTCTCTAGACTAAGTAGGACTAATCTGCTTATTCTCCTGCCTCCTCTGACCTAATTTCTGACAATTTGTGGTGTTGTTTCCCATTTCCCTGCTCTACCCCCGCTGCCTGTGAGTGCAGTATTTCTGCTGAAAACGAGGAACATGTCCTGCTCCTTCACATCGGCTGAATAAACAAAAAAATGACAATTTCATGCAGCTATTGGCATTAAACTACTAATTAGACTCTGAAAACACCTTCCGTATTCCATGGCTGGTAAAGAGGGATGAATATTCACTTACTGCATTTCCAGCTTCAGCAGCCAGCCGGGCAGCGTATCTGGCGATCAGCCTGTGCTCCTCGTCCAGCCTGCCAGGGCTGTCCAGGACACTGCCAAAGAAGACAAAACACCCCATCAGTGTCTGCCGCCTCCAGGTATTACTCATACTGGGGGATGACAGAGAAAAGGATGTATTATTGCAAAGAGACAGAGATGCGAAATAGAAGAGTCACACTGGAAATAATGTAGATCATTCCCTTTTTCATTCTGCTTCTGCCTAGTAGTATTTTCTCCAGGATTCACATATTCCAGTTCTAAATGATTAAAATAACTTGTTTTCAACAGTTCATAAATGCCCATCACTAGGAACAAATTTAATTTGTTTCTGAGGAGCTTTTCTGCAAACTCTTTTGGTTTATTCAAGGTAAATAGGGGCAAATAGCTGAATGACGGAGAAAAGCTTTGTCCTCAGGAGATGCAGGACAACACGTGTCAGAGTCAGGATGATTTCCAGAAAGGAAGCACAGGGGGAACCATGTTGACCTAAAAACAATGGACTCTATCACTGAACAACACCAACTTCAATGCGAAGAGTACTTTGTAAGTCAGCCTGACTTACACCTGACTTACTACTTACTATCTTATAACACCTGAACGTACAAGATGTGGTGATGTGAGACTTGGTCTTTCACACCTCAGATAGCAGAGGATGAAAGAGTTCCCGCTGCATCGCATTGCCTCAAGCTGACAGGCTGTAACTGAGCTGTCTTGGAAATGCTGCTGAAAGAAGTATTAAAAAAAAATCTCAAATAATCATCAGCAACAGCGACAGCATCATGTGGTGAGAGAAGAAAGGGACATGGAATTCTGAAACAGGAAAAGGAGAGACAGCAAATAGGGCAGATCCCCAGGAATAGGGAGCGAAATGCAGCACCAGGATCTTTCTCACCTTTAACATGAGCACCACCCCATTTGTGCGTGTTAATCATTAACATGATCAACGTAGTCTGGTCACCCCGTCTAGTGTCTAATCAGTTTCTACAAGTCACAAATAACTGTTTCAAACTGTACACACACACAGGGGGACAAATGATATTTTTCAGGGTGTATTAATTGAAACCAGCCAACAGTAAGAGCTATGACCAGCTCGGTTTTGGTGCACAGTGGCCTTGCCACAGAGAATCAGCCAAATGAAAGAGCAACTTTTTAAGTCAACATCTAACCAAACTATTCAATAGTTGCTTGTTGTCTTGCTGCTGTATGAAGATTTCTCACCACCGTCTCCCTTTAATAGGGAATTAGGTATATAAACCAAACCATTATTAACTGAAAACAACCAGGTTTAATGTGGAAATGAGCAATGTGTTACTTGTTGCAACACAGCCTCATGGTATCTGTGGTGTTTCAGGTGGGGTTCACAAATACCACACTGGCTGCTGTAAATAATGCAGCCTGTACCCGTGTGCACCTGCAGCAAAATCTGGGGTCAGAATCACACTACAAGCAGCAGCAAAGGAAAAGAGGTGCACACCCAGTGCACCGCGAAAGCTACTTTTATTACCACTTCACAAGATAATTTACATTTCTTTATGCTTAATTTCACAGATTTATGTTTACATTATTCAAATTTCAGATTTATGTTTACCTTATTTAAAAACTAAATCTGTATTGCATTATGTTTATTTTAAAAACGTAGATGCAATTTCTTTTTTTGCAACACTAGATTTAACAGCTTGATAGCTTTTAAGACTGAAAGTTTGCCAGATGATGAGTTTGAGATTGTGTAGAAACATTAAATCGAATTTAATAGACATATGACTACAATTTACACAGGTGGGTCTACAATGAGCATAAACAGCACTGCTATGTTCCTGCGTTCAGCCTGCGGGATTAAGACTTGAAGATATTCAATTGAACAGTGCAATAGGAAGAACTGGTGAAAGGTGAGCTAAAACAGTGGAAAAACAGATTAAAGAGAAGAAAACCCAGAGTTTTTACACTAGGTTTGATGAACTTCTCGCATACCTTCATACTAATCCATTTTCTGATTAATTTTTTTGAAGAACAATCTTTCCCACCTCACTTTCTGAATTTCATATTGATTTTGTTTAACTTTCCTCTGCAATTTTGTCTGTAAAAGTTTTTTTCTGCTTTTATAGGAATGCAGATCATCCATCCCAACTACCCTTTCCATAACCTAGCATTCCCTAATACCTCTCCCAACTCCTAGACCTTTCTTGAAGACAACCTGTAGTTAAAAATAGTAAAAATAATAAAAAAAATTACTTTTGCTATTAGAAATATTTCCCAGATGGAAATGAAATGGAGTTCCAGTACATCTCCTGGCTCTCCTGCATATTCTTTAATATAAACCAGTTTGAACAGAAGAACCACTACTGCAGCCTACAGCTGTTGGGTGAACACAGAGGGAAAAAAATACCCATAAACTCTTTACATGACTTTATGAAAGAATACTCACTTCTTTGCCATTTTAATTTCTGTGGGGACACTGCAAAGGATTCCCACCCTGAAAATGCTCCTGTAGCCCATGGAGCTTCCTGTTCTTTGGGACAACAGCAACCCTGCAGATTGTGAACCTTCCCCTGCCTGAGAAAGGCCCTTCGGTACCCAGACCTGCCCGTGCGGAACAGTTCTGAAGTGACAGCAAACACACAGACATGAGGACAGCAGCTCAAGGAGATCAGGAAAGGAGCAAAGGGAAAGTATAAGCCTGGCTTAAGGCCAGAGCTCAGAAGGGAGGAGGGTACCTGAGTGAGAGATAAGAGATCTTCACAGCAGAATTTTGATGAGGTAATATTACAGACTTTGCAATCTTAAAAATACTGTGCCAGGTATTGTGCTACTTATACAGCACTGATTAGTCAGTCCCTGAGCTCACCCACTTCTTCCTTTGGAGATGCAGGTCATAGCACATGGGTAATGCAGACAGAAGGGTCTGGCAAGGGGAGGCTGTGACACGCACGATGAAGCGCCATTCTTGGGCCAGCCTGGCTCTGTTCCAGAGGCACTGAGAAAATGAGAAAGAACCAGACTGCTGGGAGCCACGGCACATGAGCACCCCAAGAGGAGACAGAAAGGGCGAAATGATGCTGATTTTCAAGTGTTGATGGAAATGTTTGGGACAATGTGGTGAATGTGTGCAGGAAGCATCACTGCTGCAGTCACTCTGATCTAACACACTGCGCACAGGCACGAAAGGGATGTTCTCAGCCTCTGCCCTCCTCTGCTGTGCTGGCAGAGATATTGGGACCATGTGATGAGCCAGCGAAGGACATTGAACTGGCTTAAGAGTGGCCAGACAAAACAATAGCTTGTTTTTTGCCAGGGCTGTTCCCTGAGCCAGCTCAGCAGGTGGCTGCATAAACGCAGGAGTCACCAGAGTGGCGAGACCTGGTGCACTGGCAGGACTAAAGGGGCAGGGGGGAGGGGAAAAAACAGCACCCTGCACTTTGGTCAGCTTGAGGCTGTCATGAAACCATGCTCAGCAAAATGAGAGCAAATGCAGGCTGTACAGAGAAAGCTGAGATGCCAGTGCTCTGTTGTCAAACACTTAACAAAAATGAGCTTGGACAACCGAAGTATTGGCTAAGGATGGGCAGTCAGTAAAGGATGTAAGTAGACAATACATCATGGGGGGAGGTTTAAGATCTTCGGGTCCTCCCAAAACTGCTTAAGAATTCATGATGCTGAGAAGTAGCAGAGGACAGCAAGAGAAGGAATGGCTTATTCTTCAGCAGCGACCTGAAGGGCCAATTGTCAACTGATGGTGAGACAAGAGTAAAGATCTTGGAAACTGAGTATCTTCAGGAAAAGTGACTTTTTCCTTTCATTCTCCTTTAAAACCAAGAGTGCTACAGAAAACTGCAGTTCCAGAGAGTCAAGGATTTAAAGGAAACCAAATCAAACCAGCCAAGCAGCTAACCACCCATCCATCCCCCTAGATCAACCAACCAAAAGTAAACCATGCAAATCCTGCATGGCTCTTCTGCAGGAAATTCCTTCTGCAGGAAATGCAGATTGCACAAAAATGATGACACTCCAGGTAGGGCTACTTCATTTTTGTGGTGAAAAGTGAAGCTGCAACAGAGGCTTCATGGGGTCAGAGGAAAAGCAGGTTTGCTGAATGATCTGGAATATAAGTTATGAATGCTGAGCTTAAAAAACACGTAAGAAATGACTGTCCAAGTAATAAAGCACAACTCATCAGCTCCATAAGCTTTCAAACTGTATACAGTGTCACTTGCTACACTCCGCAGCTGTCTGACTGCAGCACATCCTTTAGGGCAGGGATTTTCCATTATTTCTTTGAAAAGCACTTAACCAATTTGGCTTGCTGCCACTATATTGCAGTAGGTAAAAAAAGAGAAAAGTATACTGTCATAAAAGAAACTAAGTCCTCTGAGTTCTGTTTGCTATATTCCTTATGTAGCTTGGATGGACTTTTCGGTTGGAGGACATCAATGAATTAAATAATTTTTAATATGATGAGAAATCTCAGGGATCCAGCTAGTCATGGCTTAAAGGCTCTCAAAGTTTGGCTGAAAGACATGAAAGGATGCTGAGTGATAAAGGTCAAAGGTAAGTATACACAAAATCAGCGACTGGCAGTGGAAGAAAGGTAAATTGAGATTTGAAGTAGGGCTCTTTTTTAAGAGTCAGCAAAATTTATCACTGGGACAGACTGTCAATGAAATGAGTGGCTTCACCATCATGGTGTTCTCTGAAAGCTACATCTTTAGAGAAACAAGGTATTAGGTTCAGAGGTTCAGCACAGGGATGAACAAGGGTAATGACTTTAAACTGAAAGAGGGGTGATTCAGACTAGATATAAGAAATTGTCTATGCTGAGGGTGGTGAGGCACTGGCACAGGTTGCCCAGAGAACCTGTGGTTGCCCCATTCCTGGCAGTGTTAAAGGCCAGGTTGGACGGGGCTTGGAGTAACTGGTCTAGTGGCAGGGGTATGGAACTAGATGAGCTTTAAAGGTCTCTTCCAACCCAACCTATTCTATGATTATATGGATAGGCTAGGCTAGGCTAGGCTATTATGGTCGGAAGGGACCTACAACAATGATCTAGCCCAACTGACTGATCGCTTCAGAGTTGACCAGAAGCTAAAGCATAGTATTAAGGACATTGCTTAAAAGCCTTCTAAATGTCCAAATGCCTGGAGACTGGTGTGAGATGACAGAGAAGATGCTGTAATGGTCCTTTCATGTCCTGATGGCTATGCTGCCCTGGCAGGAGAGGGGCTGTGAGGAGCGTACAAACAGCAGCTGGGCCAGAACTGCAGTCCCATACCTTGTCTCCAACAGCAGTCCAGAGCAGATGCAAGCAGGAGAACAGAAGAGGGGAAGCAAAGTGATGGTTATTACAGGAAAAGCTGCCTGTAAATGAGATTTACTGTTATCTTAGAGATAGTCTGTGACAGCTAGCTGGAGTGCACTTAGGATCTCCACACAATCTGCCAAAAGCAGACAGATACACTGCTATACCAGATTTCTGGGGCAGTGAGGGGTGAAGATCAAAAGAAGTGACAACGGAGCACAGATTTCACCACTTTCCTGTGCTGACTTGGAGGACAGCCCCATGTACATTGAAACTAGGATTGAAATTATCTTCTTCATGTTTGGCTCCTTCAAGGAGTATGCTGTTACTCTTGTAATAGTATCAAGTGACTTCATTAAATTTAAGGACCTAAAAGGCTGAGAACCTCTACTCCAACTGGTTGTAACATGGCAGCTATGAGCTACATACGTATGGTATTCCAATCTGTCATATACTCTTGAAGATTCACTAAACCTATGGCTATGGTAATTGAGTGAAGGTGAGAGTCTGGAATTCCTTACTTTTTATTGTCTTGTGAACAATATTACGGGATTTCAGTTCACAGCAGGTGATAGTAGATAACAGTGATTCACTACCAAGATGAAACCTGACTTTCCCCAGAGATCTAGACAACCAGAAAGCACTTTGTCATGTGGAGAGGAATACAAATTTCTACATGGCAGAGTGATAAAATAGGACTCTCACAGTATTATCCAGAGGATGACAACATGGATGGAGTAAGGCCTTTACATATAGCCTCCAGATCATTAAGCCTCCTCTTCCTTTCCAGCACAGCTCTGGCTCTGTAAAGGCATAATTTATTAGGTCCAAAAGTGGAATACGGAAAACCTCTTGGCTATGTCCTGTGATAAAATGGGAAAGCTGCGTTTTGGGGCTTTAGGGTACAATTTCTCTACACAGACATAGAGAGGAAATACAAATGCGCACCAATACTAAAACTGAGATAAAAGAAATTAATTCTTCAATGCATTAATGTTTTTTGGAGAGGCACAGGGAGAAATGGCCATATTCAGCAGGTCATGTTGATCGGATTGAAAGAGCTTGCTTGTTAGTCCAAGTAACAAAGACAGTGAGAAGATGGGACATCTGTCTGCAACTGCATTTGGGGTTGAGAGGTAAAAGCAGTAAAGAGAAAGAAGAACAGATAGAGTTATAGGACAATATTGGCACAAGAATTAATGGGTATGAGGTGGCTGTGAAAAAAAGACGGAAACTAGTTTTCTGCTGGTGAAAAGAGATTCCAGACTGGTCATGGAGAGGAAAATTATCTAACCTGTTTGGAATGATGTTAATCAGTCCATGTAAGGGATTGTGTACGTTGTGAACACAGTAGGGTGGGAACGGACATCAACTCAGCCTTCCTATCTGATGGGGTTTATGTGTGTATGCATATGTATTTGTGTATTTTCAGCAGATTTTAGAAAATACTAAACACATGTCCTTCTATATGCCAACTGAGGCCAAATACCTTTGACAGGAACATCCCTCCCCAGAGGAAGCAGCATTACTGTACCCATTCCTGATAACACTAACCGTGCACTGCTCTGCAGCCGGGTCACATAGGTGGCTATCAGTGCATGCTCGTCCGCTAACCGGCTGGCAGCATCCAGGTTGCACTGTAACCTAGTGGCAATGAAGGCAAAAGAGAGCAAACAGAACATAAATACAAAGCAAATAATTAATGAACGTTAATGAAACAAATAGTTAAAAATGAAACCAAACAGATGAGTAATTAAAAATGGAAATATGTTTCCACAAGTCACATGAAAAGGACACCTTCTGCAGTTAATGATAAAAACACAGACTGGAGACACATTTGGGTACCTAAACATGCAATGAATGCAGCTTCCCTGAGCCTGCTGTCACTCTAAAGAGTGGGACTGCCCTGAGCAACATGATCAAAACCATCAGGCAGTCTCCGACATTTCCACCAGGATATGCTGTCTTCAGGGAACAGGGGAACAGGTGGCTGGGCATGGCCAGAGCCACATGGCTTGGGGATGGAGGCCTGGCCCCAACAGACTTCCACTGCTAGCAAACAGCTCTGAAAATCCCCCCAACCATAGAATCATAGAACAGTTAGGGTTGGAAAGGACCTTAAGATCATCTAGTTTCAACCCCCCTGCCATGGGCAGGGACACCTCACACTAAACCATGTCGCCCAAGGCTCTGTCCAACCTGGCGTTGTCAAAAATCAGAACTGAAAGTCTCCAGCCTCTTCTCTTTCTCTTATAATACAGGTCTATCAAACAAAGATATGAGGAAAGGGATAAAATCCCTAAAAAATCAGTGGTTGGTATCAACAGAACTAACCTCCAATGGGGATTCGTTAAATGGCACAGTTTTTTGGTTTTTGTTTTGAGGACTCATAAAAATAAAGCTACTATAGTTTTGAATATTCCTATGAATAGAGATTGAATGCAATAAATACTTGTCAGAAGTAATCCCACATAAGTAACTATTTGTCTATATGGTCACATTAAAACATGCCAGTTTATACCATGCTTGCAACAGCAGCATCTCAAAACCCCTGAAAGAATACCACAAAATTGTCTCTTTATTTTTACCCCAGGCACCACACACAAAAGCAGCAACATTTTCTTCTCCAGCCCAAAGGAACGATATACCAATTCTATCCCAGATATCCTCCACATCCAGGGGAGGTTCTGCCTCTGGTATTCCAGTCTGCTGTTCTGCCACATGAAATGGTGCATGTGTAGAGAAAGCAGCACTCTGCTGGGAAAGGAAAAGTCCTACGCAGATGTGAGATCAGACTGCCACCTAAACAATGATTCTTGAACATATATCACTTTTATCTTAGCATAATATGCATTTCTACAAGCATAAGAGAAATCTCATTTTTCATTTCTATGTCAGGTATTCAAGCTGCTCTTTCATTTGATAAACTGCAGTGTATTGCTTCTCCACACACGTCCAGGAAGTATTTGTTTCAGAGCTCTAATAAACATGGCATTTATTGCTTTCAGCATCAATACACTTACGCTATGAAAACAGAATCCACATTTTTTTTGACATACAAACTCTTTTTCTGCTCTGTTATGTGCAGCAACACGTCAGAGAAGTCTGCCAGAAGCAGAATAAGACCTTACAAAAAAGAGGCAAAATTGAATTGCCCACATTTGCCCCTCCAGGCAATGAGCAACCTTTGTAATAATGGGTTTGTAATAAGAAGGAGACTTAACATTAACCACTACTCAGAAGAATTTTTAAGCAATCTATATTTTGTGAAGCCTCACTACTGGCAAGTGCTGAAAAGCTTAATTTTAGATATGCTTTAGAGCAGGCACATTGCTGCAACCACAACAATTAAGATTCCAAGACATTTTTCATTATACCTTAGTACACATGCTTTTTTGAAAATAAAAAAGCCCAGCAGAAATTACCACATTTTTAACTCAAAACGGTGACAGCTTTAATAATGATTAGCATCCCTGGTTTTGGAAGAAAAATAAGAGTCATATTAAATTAACATGAGACAGAGCACTGTTCCTAGCATATACCCAATTTTCCAGTTGCATTTCTGAACAGCACAAACTTGCCTGGTGGTAGCCCAGCCCCTCCAGAACATCACCCAGCAGCCTCAGAAAATGACAAAATGCCGAATTAAGGTGCATGCTGACAACATCCTCTCTGCCTCTTGCCAGGATGGCACCGAAGGAATCCCCTGCCTGTATTCTGGCTGCTTTACTTTCTTAGCTTCAGCTGCGTGAAATAATGGAAGGAGTACAGATACAGTCAAATCATGGTTTTGACTACTGAGGAGCTGGAGGAAGAGACTCACTGGGG
>NW_009933310.1:17910-47353 GCF_000696875.1 Nestor notabilis
GGGGGGGGGGAAGCCCACAGTTCCTGATAGATCTGTCACCAAAAGAAGTAGATGCATCTGGGAAGAATTCATCGCTGTGTTTGGCAGGCTGTGTCAACTACAGTGCGTGAGGTATCTTCTCACTGAGGAATATATCTAAGTGTAATGGGCAGGAGGAAGTGCAGGGCTTAGGGGCATCCTGTGGCTCGCACTGTAAGAAGATATATGAGTTGCTTTCACACAGCAAAAGATTAAAATACAAAAGTTAGTGCAGGTAACCCTGATCTGCAAAACTCACATAAAGACAAATTTTAGGGTTCAAAAAAAAGCATTAAACGCATATCCACTGTTCTAGTACCTGCCTGACTGAACGTGCTGCTCTATATGCAGAAGGCAGAGAGAATTTGTCCCCAAAAGCAGGGCTCTCATGACAATGCCGGCTGTTATTCAAAGCAAGTAGGATTTAAGTTATGCTGACACACACCTTTAACTCTCTTCCAAAGGGCTTGCCTTTTACTGAATTCAGCTCCTCTGGGAAAGCCTGAGGTAACTACGGACAAGCTTAATTCTTTGTAAACTTTGTCAGTATAATACCTACTGAATGTTTGTGTAGCAATTAGTGCCCATTTAAAGCAGCTGCAGCATGCTAATTTACAGCTCAGCAGCAGTGCAGATGGCAAAAGCAATACATGAGAGTGCTCCTGACAGGACAGGAAGAGAAATCAGAAACCTGGTATATAGACCTGTATCTTAAAAATTTATTTCATGTTGGTCTCAGTTAGGTGCAAAATTGTTTGGTATATTCCTCTGCTTCCCCATTCCACCAGCAATGCTCCTGTTGCATGTCACCAAACGTGCAACATCACCTGCCTAAATCCTCTTATTTTCCCATAAAGCAAGTGCAATTTCAGTAACATCAGTACACCTGAACTGCTCCTGGTACCTTCTGCTGCCATGTGCCCTGCTTCACAAGCAGGGATTTACCTGATGGCCACTCACAAACTGGGAACACTGAGCAAGGTGTGCACTGAGCTGGGGATTGCCTGGGCTGAGATAGGGATCATAGAATCACAGAATCCTAGAATCCCAGGTTGGAAGGGACCTCAAGGATCATCTGGTCCAACCTTTCTAGGCGAAGCATGACCTCGACTAGATGGCCCAGCATCCTGTCCACTCTGTGTTTTGGAAGGCTATTAGATATCCTTGATCAGCACTGTATTAAAACTGTTCTGAGTAAATTCATTTCTTTGGATGAGAAAAAGCCCTGTAACATCTCTGTTCAACACAGCACAGCTCCATCCTTCATTACCTCTGGCTCTTTTCTGAACACCATCTCACCATACCCAAGCTTCGCCTAGCCCTGCAGCACCACACAACTACAGCACAGCTCTTGGACACCAGCCACCAAGTTACAGCTCCCAAAGACGCTCATCATGGCATGTGTTGATTAGAACAATTTCTCTTCTCAGGCCTTGATAAATGTAGTTCTAGCCCTCTCTTAGTAATTCTTTTCCCAGTGTCAAAATGCAATTTTTGAGCAGCCCAAGCCAATCATTAATTTGCATAGAACTTGCTAAATAATTTTAACCAAAATGGAAAGGACCTCTGGAGGTCTCCAGTCCACCCCCCTTCTCAAAGGGGGATCAAACTGAGGAGATGGATGTTTTCCTAAACTGTTCTTAGACAGCGTACTGCTGTACGGTGTAGCCTGGTCTGAAAACAGATCTGCACAACTTAACTAACCTCTAGACCTATAGTTCCCACCACTCATCTGAAACCTCCAATGCTGAGAATAGAATCTGGAGCTTCTCCTTCCACTGCTCAGGTGGACTCTGCATCCTCTCACCAACCCTTTGCCCATAGGGACCACTGCATGAGCTCTGCTGAAGCAGAAGACTTCTCCTCTCTGAAGGTCAAGCTGTTAGTGTTAGTGACATCAGCTGCTTCTGGACTCATGATGTGCCTACAGCCTTTACCTAGCATCTGCTGTCCAAAAATCAAGACAGCATATTGGGTAGAAGCCACCACTACTGAATCATTTTCTGAGCTGTCCTAAACACAACGCTTGTGTAATTACCAACTCCAATCACATTATCATCTCTTTTTTGTGGGAAGTTTGTCAATTTGCATTCAACTCCTAATCCACTGCAATTCCCTGGACATTTTCAGCTATAGGCTTTGTCTAGTTGGGTCATTCTCTATGTCTTATTCATCCCTTTTATTTTATTTTCTGTTGCTCAAAGCTGTCTATTAATTTCATCTTCCTGATCTACAGGACCATTCTGAATTAAAGCCTTGCCCTCTGGAAAATCTCTGGTACCTCTCTTGCATAGTGTCAGTATGACGTATCTGCATGCCCATTCCCTTTTTCATCATGCAAGCTGCAAAGATATAAACTGAGTAATGCTGAACTGGGAACAGACCCCGTGGGGTCCTCCTGACATGTGCTCTCTCTTTGGTAGGAAAATATTGATATTTGCTTTCTCTGACTGCAGTTTTCCAACTGGTGCTGCACCCACATAACAGCAGTTTCAACCAGTCCACATTTACCTAGTTTATTTATGAAAATACCATATGGGATAGTGTCAAAAGCTTTATGAGTCAACACATCTTAAATTAGTGCTTCCCCCTCATTCACGAGGCCACCCACCCAGGCAGAACCACCCGATTTCCACTCTTTGACATGATTTGTTTTCCACACAGACATCTCAGCTATTTTTCTGCGTGGGTATGGACTGATTGTTTTATAACGTGTTCAGGAACCTGTAGGTATCCTTCCACTTTCAGACATGTATTTCAGCAAAATTACTTCTTTATATAGCCTGAGAGCAGAGAAACAGCAATGTAGTCTCTTGACAGAGCAATGCCACCCCCTCTTCTTCCTCCTTTTTTTTTTTTCCATGATTGAAATAGAATTGGCTTGGTTCCATGTCTGTACAGAAAAAGGCCCATGGCCAGCAGTACCTGCGCAGCTCAAGGATGGCTAGCTGCTGGAGACAAGGACGCTCCAGGGTGTTTCTGCTGCAGACGCAGCCACAGCTGTATTTGTGCCTGAAATTGCCTTTAAAACCTGAAGTCTGAGAAACTTCATTGTTAAAAAAAACACCCTTCATTACTTTCTATTTATCCTGCACTTTGTGTCATATTTACATCTTCCAAGGCAACTTTTTAACATCTCCCAGAATCACACACAACCCTTAATGTGGCCTGAAATCGCTCAGTGGTCAAACACTCTGAGGGCTTGCTTATTTCTGCTTTTAAAAAAACGTATCTATCCCTGCTAGAGAAACTCAAACTATACTATAGCTGCAGAATCTTTCAGTTTTCAAAAGACGGTTATCAGGGACAAAATACCACTTCCCCCCAATTTAGGCACATGCTGTAACCAAATTCCTCAAAGCAACATCAAAACATAATTTTGTAGTACGTTTCCCACACTTTTCATATAGCAACAGCCACCATACACAAAATCAGGTTAAACCATGGAAAGCAACAGTCAAAAGATAGCAAGAAGTAATGTTAAACATGATCCTTCCAAGGGAAGAAGGGAAACAATATCAAGTGGGAAAAGAAAAATGAGGGCAGAGGGATCTGCACAGAGCTGCAGGACACTCCTCCTTGTCCTGCTCCTCAGGGGTGATGGCTGAAAGTTTAGGTCTGGGTGCTCAGTCATGCCTGAGGCTCAAACACGTAACTGCACATCATGGAGAACGGGGCTTGAATGCTTCATTGGCTCCCACCCCAAATTTTACACACTAAGACTTGGCTCTGCAGCTTTACAAGCAACTCAATAAATTACTAAGGTATTTAAATGGTGCTTTTGGTATCTTAAATTAATTTCTGTTCTGAAAATCTACCAGGAAAGCCAAGTAAAATAGACAATTAATTTTAAATCTTGTAATTTACAGCATGAAATCCCTGTAAATTTCTATTATGCTGGCTCACAACTTCGTAAATCTTTACAAAATTGCACACTGCTGGTCTGACTACTGAGAGGGGAAAAATTGAAAGAGGTGCCAGGATGTGATCTGGAGCGGTCTCCTGTTTTCTGTTGCATTACTTTCCCCCCTTATTAATTTAAATAGATGTTAAGGTCAAAAAGGGCAATTACTGCCATTCTCCACACAATACAGATGATGGAATTCAGCACAGTAATTCCTGAATCAAAGCCGTACCTCTGACTGACCTGCAGCACTCTGCTCAGACCTGGCTTATAGTTTCAAACTCATGGGGAAGCCACCACATTCCTTGAATACTCTAAACAACCTTTTAATTTCTTCAGACCCCTACCTCCAGCTATCACATGCAGGAAAAATGGTAGGGTATATACCCATGCTGAAGATCACACAGTGTAATTATACAGGGCAATATAACACAGTCCAGCAGCAGCAGCATGCCATATGGTAAAAGATGGTAAGGCTAGAAAGAAATACTTGTAGGCATCTAGATAGCAGTTTAAATAATAAGTACTGAAGCACAGATTTTCCTTTGAAGCTGTCAGACTGATTCATTTGCTGAGCCTCGTCTTCACCCTTCCTTCCTCCTCGCTGTCCTGCTCTTTCATCATGTTGTATCCTCACATCTTCTCTGAGCAGGGTTACATGTAGGCTGGGATCTCCCTTATCCCAAGACAAAGAGATATTTTTATCCCTTTTCTACAAAGAAAGTCTATTTTGGTATTATGTAGGTATATATATAGGGTATTATGGGATGCATTCTGAATCATGGCACAAGCATGCCTGGCCACCCTGGCTACATCTATAGCAGCTATAATATATATATAACAACTATAACACCCAGGCTTGTGCTAGTGAACTCTTCCCTAAAATTTTTTGTAGCTGAAACTATGGCTAAAACAGATCTAGGATCTCTAGAGGTCACATAGGTCTCAGAATAAAAAATGTAAGAAAATGAATGTACTCCATGTGCATCAAAGAAAAATAGCAGAGTGGACAGTAACAGTAGTTTCAGTCACTTTGAAGTGGAATTGGTGACTGGACAGCTAGAAGGAAATGTCAGAGAGACGAACACGGACATGGGAACAAAGGATAAAAAAGGCACACTGGAAACTGCCAGAAGATAAATTAAGCTAGCCAAGCAAATAAACAACACTCTGGGTTACAGAACTTAAGAAAACCCCGAGGGACAGCATCAGTGGCATAGATATGAAACACATCAATGCAGAGCTGAAAGTTTCTAGAGGTCTGATCAAAAAGCTGAGAACTACCCAGTTGTGTGCACATTTACAAACCCAGAGCAGGACAAAACTCAAGGGGGTAATCAATGGTACCGGAGACAGCAAAGTTAAACAGGAAGAAACAAAAATAAAGGCAGAAGTCTGAGGGACTACAAAGAGCTGATAATCAGTGACTTCAGGAGCAGAAGAATGAAAAAACCAAATCCAAGTTAGAGTTAGTGGAAATAAAACCTCTCAGATATGAAAAAAGGTGGCTTTTGAATACTGTCTAGGAGGGTGACAGATCCCTTTCAACTTCAGATCTTCAGCTGCAAGTAATAATTTTCTTTTTAGGCTGTAAGCACGTTTCACCTGACCAAATGCAGAAACCAGAAAAAAAGAATGCAATATTTTCTTGTATTATAGGTGATATAAATAAAGCATATACATAAAGCAAATACGGTGACTGCTTTTATATGTTAGGCGGTTGAAAAGGAATTCTATTTTAAAGATCCTTCTCAGTCCAAGGGAGAAACTTTTACCTCCCTGAACATCCATTACTGGAGGGTTCTTAATATGAACTAGCTGTCTGCACTTCCTTTACAGTCAACGGGACAGAAAACAGGCATTGCTAGACTGTTCTCATCTTAAAGTGGACATCCAAAGCAGGTCTACTCTATCACTCCTCACAACAGTTTATTTGTCCACATAAACTATGTAGGGAGCCTAGTGCAGCAAGATTAGGAGGAAACACCTCTGCTGTAGACAACTGAATGTTGAGATGATTGCCACTCATACCAGCAGAGATGTATACAAGCCTTTTAGGAAAAAAACAGAATGATCCCCCATCTTTTCACATTAATTGCAATGCATTTAAATTCTAACGTGGATCTGCAATGCAAAAGATGCTGCATAACCTACTGACTGACCATGGCTGCTGAGAAAACAAATGATGTAGAGGGGTATTAAAAGAAGGAAGTAGACATCACTAACCTAATTGAGAACAGGTTGTATTTGGGAAGACAATTACTGAAAGAAGAATAGTGCATACTGACCACAACAGGAGGCAGAAAAAAATCTATTCTTGAAGTATTTAAAATAAATTAGCTAAAACAAATAACATTTAATGGGCTTGGCATAGTCTTGCAGAAGAGACATAATAATCTCCATTTATTTAGAAAGGCTCGTTGGCTGTGAAGATCAGAAAAAATACTGTGTTTTGTTGTATCATAGGTAAAAACTATAAGCAAGGTTGCATTAAAATATTCTCATTTGTAAACGTCTCAATAAATGTACAGAACAACTGTCTCCCACATCCAATACAACACTATCAGATGTAAACATGCCATTGAATCAACTGGCTTTTTAAATTTGGAAATTTACATTTTGCAAGTTGAAAAAAAATCCACAGCTGAGCATGGCCACAGCTCTCTTTTGTTCCCAGAACTCTGCCCTTGCTAGAAAAAAACTTTCTCTGACCTCATTCTGTCTACAGCATTTTAGAGATGACAGAAAGCTCCCTGCCTCGTGCAAAATATAGTTATTGAAATGCTGGGATCTGAAGAGTTCATTGCCCCTCTGGGTGTTTTCCCACTGAAAGCAAAGGATGAGTAGGCTGGAAACGATAGTGGTTCCTCTGAGAGATGCGCATGGACTGAAGAGGAGCACAGCTATGAGGGCTCCTTTGGTTGGTTTGTTTTTCACTTTTTCATTCACAAAACCACTGAGCTCAGGCATTAAAACCCTGTTCTTTCAGCTCAGTCTTATTCCCAACAAAACAGTTGTCAAAGGAGGGTTATTTTCATGTTTTTAACAGCATGAAATCACAAAAAGAGGTTTCCATCCTGCCCTGATGCTTCAATGGTGGCATTAACTGCATCCTGGAAAAACAAGCTCTGCAGTGCAGCTGGCCTTCTCCTGTCTTTTGGCACCCTTTGTGCAATAAACAGATACAACCATCACAAGAACCATAGAATCTTCAAATCCTAGCATAGTTTGGGACGGAAGGGACCCTAAAGCATATCTAGTTCCAACCCCCTGCCACAGGCAGGGACACCTTCTACTAGACCAGGTTGCTCCAGGCCCTGTCCAACCTGGCCTTGAACACTGCCAGGGATGGGGCAGCCACAGCTTCTCTGGGCAACCTGTGCCAGGGTCTTACCACCCTCACAGGGAAGAACTTCTTCCTAAGATCTCATCTCAATCTCCCCTCTGAGAAATTAAAGCCATTTCCCCTTGTCCTGTCCCTACAGGCCCTTGTCAAAAGCCCCTCTCCAGATTTCTTGTCAGCCCCTTTAGGCACTGGAAGCTGCTCTCAGGTCTCCCTGGAGCCTTCTCCAGGCTGAACAAGCCCAGATCTTTCTGTCTAGCTCCAATGCAGAGGTGCTCCAGCCCTTGGAGCATCTTTGTGGTCTCCTCTGGACTCGCTCCAACAGCTCCACATCCTTCTTGTGTTGGAGGCCCCAAAGCTGGATGCAGGACCGCAGGAAGGGTGTTCCCAGAGCAGAGTAGATGGGGAGAATCCCCTCCCTTGACCTTCCTTCCCCAGGGAGGCCCTGGACTGAGAACTGCCCTCTCTGTCTCCAGGAGCCAAAATGTTGTCTCAGTTTTCACAAATAATTTAGTGCAATCCCGAGTTATGACTGAATTCCTTCACTTATTCAAAACATTACTAGGAAGAACACGAAAAAGGCTTTTCAAACTATATACATTAATCAGCATAGACTGGTTTGGGTTTGATCACTGATGTTTTCTGTTGGCTCTACCTACCCAGACTGCTATATCTAGTTATATCTATATCTACCGGAAATCTCATGAACAGCAACTTCCTAATAGTCTGTAGATGCAATTAGAAAACTGCTGAAGCAGTTCTCTTGTTCCAACAAAATCAGGTAGAAGTATCCATTTACCATTCCTTCCTACTTTGCCTTCAGATAAATTGATCCATATTCGCTCCGCCTTTTGGTGAAAAAAAAGTGAAGCAAACAAAAAAACTTGCTCTTGGATTAGTTCTGTAGTGAAAGCTGGAATATATTAGCCTGAAGGAAGAAGATTTGATGAAGGTATAAACAAATGTAAAATGCTCTTCAAAATGGAAAGGATTTAGGCATGTTACTACCTTTTGCTCATACTATAATATCACTACCACATAAATTAAATATATTTCTAGCAAATGCTATTGTGCTTTGCTGATGCCCTCTGATTCTTTTTCAGCACAGAGGACATTCAAAGACAGGTTGAGCTCTATCCTTCCTGTTTTCAGGATGAATTTTGTGTCCAGAGACAGGCAAACATGTACCTTCTAACATTTCCATCCATTATTTACTCCAGGTATATAAAATAAAATCAATTTTAGGAGGAAATCTGTCTTTCAAAAAGAAGCCATGTTGCTGACAAGTGGCCATTTTGAACAGATTCTGCACATTAAAATGCAGATCCAAACCCCATCCAGCTCACACAAAGCAACCCCAGCGACCCTGCTATCCTTATTTCATGCTGTCAAGATGTGACTGTGCCTCCAGCTAGGGAAATGAGGCCCTTAATTTTAGTCAGTGATGATCTTTTACATCATGAATTAACCTGCAGCATCAGTAACTGCAATAAATCTTGGGGAAAACATTGTAATCAGACATATGGGAACTGACAAAATAGAAATATAGGACATTTTTAAAGGGAGAAAACCTGTTTCTCCTGCCTTATGTCACTCTATCATTAACTGCAGACACCTGTACATTTTCCAGGTTTAAAAAAATAGAGGATACAAAGACAACACAGATGTGTGGTTCTGAATGCCTGACAAACTAGATGATAGATGAACCAATAATGCTTCAATGTATTCAGTGGTTCAGTCAGTGCACTAAAAGTCTCAAAATACTTGGAAATATTGTACTGTATATGGATGGGCATATGCTGAGGCGAATAGGGTCTCTTTCAAGCTCAGACAAGAGCCAAGTATTTTAGCTTTCATGCTCACTACTAAATCCATGGATCCTGTATCCAGTTTGACTGGCAGCATGCAGAGATTACACAGAAGTTAGTGGACCTTGAAATGCCCTTCTGTGCAAGGCTAAAAACTCCTACAACTTGATATATTTCCATGTATAAATATCTGTAACCTAGCAGTCAAATCACATCTCTACCTTCCTTAATAAAATAAACAACTAATGCTCCTTTAGCATCACATTTCCAGCTTTTAGATACCTCTACAGCTCTCTCTTAATTGCTTCTACAGTGTTGCCATATTCTTTTTGAAATATGTATACTTGATCCGAGCCAAAGTTTTAGCAGTATCAAGTAATACCTGGAAAGCAGCATTTCTTTGTTATGTGTGGGCATGGCCTCATTAAGATAATCTATGCTACTTTAGAAGTACTTTTTAGTATAGTTCAACTCAGTCATGCCAGCAGGCAAGACTTGCAGAGACAGAAACAGGTGGGACCAGACAAATGTATAATCTGAAATGGCTTTCTCTGATCTCTCTGTGTAGAACCTCAGCTGAATAGAGAAGCTCAGATGAAGACCTGCATTTCTCATTATCATGTGATTAAAACCAACCCAACCCTGACTAGACTTGGGCAGGGGTACATAGCCACTACAACTAGATACTTTGTAAAGAACAAAAGCACTAAGCAGAGTCTGAATGACAATACCTTTCAAGAGATGTGTTTGGTTCCCACTATGAGCCTCAGGTGCATCCCCAGGGGCTTGTTGAGTGGTTATGGAGAAGTGTGTATTCTGCATGCTAAGAACCTGAGGAGCTGGAATGATGAAGGTAAGCATTACTGCCTGAACCTGGGGCAGCCTGTCCGTTCCCCCCATGTCCAGGACAAGATAAATACCCCATTCCTTCTTTGGAATAAGGAAGTATTGAGAGAAGAAGCCTCCTCCCATGAACTCCTGCAGAAACTGCGAGATGAAGTAACCTTTTGCCCCAGTGGGATCCTTGAAGAGGGATGAGCTAGGACCTTGGTAAGAGGCAGGTACTAATGTGAGTATGGTGATCACAGATGATGACATCTACCATGTATCTGTGTGTTCTCCTGATGCCTGACTAAAAATGATGCTTGAAAGTAAGATGATTTCTAACTTTCTACAGATTGGCTCTTGGACTGATCTAGCGCCATTCCACACTTCTGTGAATGTCTCACTCCTAAGGAAGAGCAAACTGTAGATAAAGGATGACACAACAATCATTTTGCAGAATCAGGTCGTTTCCTTGGTGTTTATTGGAATAAAATCTGTTTGTTCCAACTTCTTAGCCTTTGCTGGGGACAGTATTTGTAAAGTATATATACTATAAAGGTCTTCATCCTGAATTACCTCAGTGTAGCCTCTGAATTGCTGAGGGAATGACTTATTTATCTGAACGCAGAAAAGTTCTGTGCTTTTATATGGGAAATCACCTATAGTTACTTGAAAGTTTTTCAAAATATAAGCTGCTTGCAATCAAGTGGTATGTTATTCAGTAATAACTGTGACCAAGGGTTGACCCCAGTAGCTGAAGTAGCCTATCTCAACATTCTTGTTATCTTCCAGTCTTATCTGATGATCTCACTTTGCTCCCTTGTACAGATGTATGAGGCCCGAGTTAGCAAATGATTCTTACAAAGAACTTTTTAAGCAAGTCTTTGTAGCTGACAATTTCAGGGTGCATAGTGGCAGATTACATGCCATATGCCTAAACAGGTCTGATTTCTTCAAGTTTTATTTCTGAATTACCTTTGGTCTACCTGATCTTGTCTTGGATGAAAGACAACAACAGAGACCTTGCTCCTTTATAAATGCTCCAAGCCAAAGGATGTTGCTGATTCTAAAGCCCTGTTGCTGATTCAAGTATTAGTCCGCATTAGCCAAAATACAATCGAAAAGCTATTTATGCTTTCCTTGATCACTGCAGTTTCTATACCCAGTATTTCTGGGATTTTTGTGATCAAACCCAGATCTATGCACATCCTTGCCGACATCACAGAAGAGAAAGATTTCTTTAGCTACATGCCTTTGGGACAGTCTCTCCACACAAGAGGTATGCAGCTCCCTGCAACTCCCTCAGCAGAAGAATATGGGACTGTAACACCAACATGGACTCAGATTAGACTACTGGTGTAGTTCTGGCCATCCCACATCAAAAGAAATGTTGAAAGAAGAAGAGTACTGATAATGACAACTAGCATGATCCAAGTTACAGGTTACCTTCTGTGCAAGGAAGAATTAAGAGACAAGGATTCTTAGGCTAGAAGCAGATGTGATATAAACAACCTTCAACAGCATGAAGAAGGTGAAAAGATGAATGCTACAATACAAAAGGAGGAGTTTTCTTAGATAGGTCATAATTGAATTGTAGAACTCACTTGTGGATGCTGGATTTACAAAGCAGTAATCTCCCTATATACTGCAAATCAGGTTGTGGATGCTGGATTTACAAAGCAGTGATCTCCCTATATACTGCAAATCAGGAAGTAAACTCGTGAATGCTGCAAGATGGGAGCAAATGCAAAAACCAAGAGCAGAATTTGACTTACTGACTTGACTTACTGCTTGTTATCTTGCCTAAGCATCTGCTACGTGCCATCATGGGTGACAAGATACAATATAAGCATTAAATTCTTGTACCTTAAATCCCTGACAATATAGCGGTCTTGTCATAATCTAATCAGTATTTACCTTCAACACTACTTTAATACTAATAACTACTTACCCTAAGCTATTTTCTTTCCCTTCATTACCCCATACAAAAATGCTGTTCTCCTATTCCTTATGTCAACAGTGCACTGCAATGTCTGTGTAGCCAAGAAAACATGCAGAAGGGTCAGACAGTAACAGCCAGCTCTCCTCTTATAGAATCATAGAATAGTTAAGGTTGGAAAGGACCTTAAGATCATCTAGTTCCAACCCGCCTGCCAAGAGCAGGGACACCACACACTATTTGGATTAGTTCTTGATATGGTATTTTCTTTGCATTTTCTATAGTATTACCCTTCAGAAATTAAGAGAGTATGTAGGCTAGGCCTTGCCTACAGAGGAACAGAAGCACAGCTGGTAGATGATGATGTAAAAGATCTATCCTGAATGAGTATCTGGATGTTGACATATAAAAAGAAGCAGCTTTTCCTTAGGTAGGAGGTACTTTAGGATCAATGCTGGTATTTGGCAATAAAGCCAATATTGGTATCTTTTAGCAATAAAGTATTTTTTCCTGTGTGCTTGAACTAAATTGGCAACTGAAAAGTGTATTGCTCCACCTCATCCATCAGAGACCATCCTCCGGAATATTCAGTGCTAAGCTCATATTTTGCACATATCTGTCTCTGAGTATTTTGCAAAGCAGGAAACACAGAGATACTTGCTGTGGGTAATCTTGAATCAAGCTTCACTGTCCCCTTCTTCCAGATCAGATACGATTTTTACAGACAACACAGTAGAGACAATCTGAGAAAGACATAAATCTCTGAATGAGAAGAAGCACAGGAATTAATGGTTCCTGGGACTATGTTATTCCATAAGACAAAAAGGTGCCTATCACTCTCACTGACCAACACAGAAACTCATCACATACTGGAAAGCAGTGCAGTGTTGGTGAACCAGAACACAACAGGACAGTATGGGGAAGCTCTCCCTACCAGACAGGCAAGAGGTTCTTGCTGACTGTGGAATTGAGAGATTTTTTAATTGTATTATCCAGTTTGGATTAAGAAAATGGAAAAAGATGGTTAAAAAAAGTAGAAACCAAGGAACTACGTAATCACTATACACATTAACTGTTGCTCTCAACTCAGGACTGACTGAGGATTGTACCATTCCATCCTGTAAGACCTTTTACACAAGAGGATGAAGAGGCTGCAGGAGAACCTGGCAAACATTGCTACTCTGGGAATGCTTCAAGCTTCCATGCACAGAGGACATGCGTGCCCAAAGCAGGATCTCCTCTGACAGAGATCTGAAGACAACAGTTGTCTGTGCTACAGCAAACAAACCTGGGCCCCAAACAGAGGCTAAAAGACCTTGCCCACAAGGTTCCTTGCAACCTAATAAATGAGAAGATGTTATGGGTCATGTTGCTTAAGGACTGCCCACATGAATACTCTGTAAAGCACTGGCTTTGGGAATCATCAGCTCTCTAAGCCTCTTCACTTCTAATTTAGCAAAAGGCGTATTTCATAGAATAATGGAACAGTCCAGGTTGGATGGGACCTCACAAAATCATCTGGTCCAAGCTTTCATAGACAAGGAAGCCTCAGGTAAGATTATCTAACACCTTGTCCAATGGCATCTTCAAAACATGCACTGATGGGGACCCTACAGCATCCCATATTTGAAGTCATACAGTGCATTGCATGCTGTGTGGTGTTTGTAGACACTACATGGAACAATTTACAGACAGATTTTGAAATAATTTTAACATAGCCAGTTCAAACTTGCATACATAACTGACTTATTTTGACAAGGAAGTTAGAAGGAGAGTACATGGATCTTTGCTTAGTTCTGTTTGAAGGACTGCTGCTGAAAATGAGGGATCTGGCTTCCCTCTTGAGTGCTACCTTGTCATTAAAATAGTGACAGTTCAGGTTCTCATCCCCTGTGGGGAATATTCATTCATTCATTCATTCATTCATTCATTCATTCATAGCTTTGGACAAGTGAAGTCTCTAGCAAATCACCTTGCTATTCTCCCTAACATGTCTTAAGAAAGAGAAGTGCAAATACATGATTCATCTATTTTTTTTCATGTTTATATATGTACATCCATACAATAATTTACATATGTATAGCTAAGTAAATGAAGCCCCAAATTAAACTCAAAACTAAATGCTTCTTGTAGGCATGAGCAACTCAAGACAACTTTGGCAGCTTAGCCATGTTTGATGGGAGAACAACACAGTGTACTTGTTATGTGAGGTATCTCCAGCAGAACAGAAACCTTTGTAAGCAGAGGACCTATGACACAAGAAGACCAGCCTTTCTCATAACAGCTTTGGAAGTAATGCTCTATTTGAAAGAAAAAACAAAGAACTTTTTAGCACTTTTTAGACATTTCTTCAGTTGCACTCATGTAGTAACATCTATTCCAATAAAAGAAAATCACTCTTCAGAGAGAACAACATGAAGCACTGCAAACAATTCCTTCAGTTATGAATGCTGCATACATATTTTGAAGTAGCAGTGTTATTTGAAGAATGTTCCTAGGGACTCCTAGGGACGCAAAATCCACACTCTGTATTGTTTTTACTTCTCACAGAAATAAACAACTCATGCTGCGAGGCATGCATACCTTTTTGTTGGTGTAGGTGCTCCAGAGGACATGTGGGTCACCATGGTGTCATTCATGTTAGTCAGAAGCCGAGGAGGACTACAATAGAAATATTTATTCCAGTTAGTGATTTAAAAAAAACAAAAGGGAAACAAAACCAGCACTAGGGAAAAATATGTCACTGTGCTCTGTGACAAAATCAGGCCAAAGAGCACTGACAGAAACTGCTTTGCACAAAAACACTTAAGAGCTTGCTTTAGTCTAGTATAATTGCTTTTCACAATTCATGTGTTATACTAAAATGAAGATAAAACTAATTTTTGTGATTACATAATTGACTTTTGGCACTGTCTAGTAGTTCAAGCAAATGTAGGAACCATTAAAATTAGGGCAATTATTTGAAATGTTTAAAGAAATTAAGCAAAGATTTATTATAACAAGCACTCATTTATACAACAACCACGTATTCCACCTGTTTGGGTTTTATTTAAAGTTACTTAGCAAAATCTAATGGGTAGAGCCTTGTGTTCCTTACTGCCCTATGAAATACAGCCATGGACTGATACTCCCATTATTGGTGGTTTTAAACCCTTGAAGTTTCTGGTGCCACGCTGCTGTGGCCACCCAGGCTGTGAGTGCTGCTGACTGCAGGGAGCAGGGAGGACGCAGGATCCCAGAGACGATGTCCCCAGGCAGCTCAGCTGGTGAATTCAAGGTGCTGGGAGAGAAGAACTAAAGGAGCTGCTATCAGAGAATCATTATTTGCCTACGCTTACCCTCCAGTGATATCCAAATAAATCTATCATCCTTTCAAATGAGACTTGCAAAAATGTGTAGGGTTGCCTGTGCACAGAGAAAAGCTCAATTTGCACATTAGACAATGCAGGACCTCTGCACGTCAAAATGGAGAAAAATGCCATGCTTCCCTGCATGCTTTCTTGGAACATGGATTAAAATCTTCATAGGTTTGTATTTACCATCATCTTAGCATTCACTTTCATATAATAAATCATGGAATGGTTTGGGTTGGAAAGAACCTTCAAGCTTATTGAATTCCAACCCACCTACCATGGGCAGGGATACCTTCCACTAGACCAGCTTGCTCTAAGCCCTGTCCAACGTGGCCTAAATCTTTTAGTTAGATTTACTAATCTAACTGAATTTTTAATCTAATTTTTCTAATGTTAATTTTAAACCTTTCAGTTAGATTTACTGCAGGTAATACTGAAATGAATTCCTGCCAGCTCCAGTTTTCTACAGCCACAGGCAGCATCTGACCTGACAGCATTCACAGCTTTCACCTTTCCCTGACATTCCCAGTGTAGCTGCATGGAGCCTGCTCCTCTTCTGGATGTGTGAACACCAGGAATTGCCTTAAGACTCATCAGCTGATTTCACTCCACAATTTTCAGAGCCGAGTAATCCAGTGAATCAAACAACCGTTAAAGAAAATTGCCTGGATGTCAAGCATATAAAATCACAAAGAACATATTCCCTGTATGTCTTCCCGCATCCCTTCTCCATGGAGGATTTGAGTGTCAAAGCACTTCAGTGCTCAGTCCTCACTCAGGACAGATTTGCCCAGAAATAATTACACTGCATGTTTAATGTTAATATTGTTTTAAATATAACATTATATTAAGAAATTATTTGATCGTCAGATGGGTACTGAACGTGCTCCTTTGGAAAAGGAACTTGACACTGTACAAAAAAGCAGACATAGGTTACAGAAATAGGGAAAGCTGACAGATGTGCCACACCCTGGCTCATTTGGAAGCCATTCGTTTTGCTAGTGAACACACCAATCCATCCTGTGGTAAAAAGCAGTTAATTAACAGTCCTTTCCCTCTGCCCCTTTATCTCCCTACTTACTTCTTCTTGACCGAATGCAAGGAATGCTCTGCCCACATCTATACTGCAAACCTCTCCTTTTTTCCCTAAAGATTCATTACCAGCTTGCATTCTCCTTCCCCACTCACCACAAAACAATCTGGCAGCTGTGAGAGAAGCAGCTAAAATGAAAAGCTGCTTTTGCAAACTGGTATTTGTCAGCAGCAGCAGCTCCTGCTTCATTGTTTAGCTGTGTTTTTGACTTTGGGAGGACGGTTTCCTAAAACTCTGTGCTCCTAGACACAACAAATACCACCTTGGTATTCCCAGTAAGTTTATGGTAAGAGAATTTAAATTGTTCTGGTGGAGGAGACAATGGCAGCTCCTGGCAGAGTGGGTCCAGTAGCATGCTGCAGCCCTCACTGACTGCGCGGGGATGTAGAGCATACAGAGGACAGCACACAGGCACCCACCCTCAGTGAGCCTCAACCACAGTATGAGCTTTCACAGCATTCATTCTACTTTAAATAACAAATTGTACACGGGGGCACATTTTCCATTATCCCACAGGTGGGTCTACCATTTTGAAGGAAGGGTAATTTTTTATTTTACTACAATATTGCTTTTATATGACTCTTTTAGTAAGAAAGTGGATATAATTCACCATTTGCAATCTGGTTTTAGTATCATAATGAGACATCCCACAAGTTCCTTCCAATTCTGTAAATACCAGTGTCCTTAATTTTCCAGCTAAATCCTTGCTAACAGTGATAAAGGCAAAGAAAAAAAATTAAATATGAACATCTGGTTAAAAGATTTCTAATAGCAGAATTCTGTCTTCTTTAGTACATACAATAAAGCCCTTCCCAGTCCAGAGAATTTCTTGAGGGTGTTTATACATTTTTAGAGAACATCTCTCTAAAAAACTAACTCAGGATGACACATTATTTTCTTCTATAACCATGCCAGAAGAATCATACTGTTCATGAAGCCAGGTGGATGCTGTAACCACTTACACAACACCGCTGGAGTAATAAGAGCTGCTTTTATGAACCTGGGACTTTCAGTGCTGGTCAACCTTATTTTACCAAAACTTCTAGTTTAAAAGGAACACAACTGAATTCCCCTTCTGAGATGCTCATGACAGTTGGCATCTGCTGCAGCCTATCAACATAAGAAAAAAGACAAATATTCTTGAATCAGCTACTGAGGAGAGACTTTTCTGCCTTGATAATGTCACCAGAAAACATCACTGGCCAGACACCTGTGGTGGTAGAAATCCCCAAACCGTTGCTGCAGAGAAACTCAGAGGATGAGCTCAGAAGCAGCACACAATGCAGGTGAGATATTAAAACAACTAAGGGACTTGGATGCATGTAAGAGCAGCTGACAACTTTCTTTCAAAACTTCTTCTGTTTGTTAGGTTAAATTTTTCAGATTTAACATACGTGGCATCTAAGGTGTATTTAATCACCCTAGGGTTGTTCTTGGGAAGAAAAGCACCTAAGAATAAGCAGCAAAATAAGATAAATCTTTCAGATACCTCGGAGCTGGGACAAACGTGGCAGCCATAGAAACTGAGAAATCATAGAAACATAGAATCAGATAATGGTTTGGGTTGGAAAGGATCTCAATGATCAGACCACCGAGTCCCAACCCCCTAAGCTCCCCCAAAAACTTTCCACTAGACCAGGTTGCTCAAAGCTCTGTCCCACCTGGCCTTTAACAATTCCAGAGAAGGGACAGCCACAGCTAGGAAGAAAATAAACTATCCCAGCTGAAACCAGCTCAGGGTACTTCTGTTATTGCAGTTTCCTTGGGTTTAATTTATTCAGATTCTAACAGGGGACTGTAAACTTCCATGTATCAAAGCATCCTACAGCAGTGGCGGATGCTATCAGAACAGAAATAAATAGTAGAGATTTGTGGAGGTCTTGAAAACAGGGATCATGAGAGTCCCCTGCAGTCAGCACAAATTTGGGAAGGAAGGAGTAAAAGTCTTAACAGAACAATGCAGGTTTGCCATCACTTAGGAGCCATTTTAAACAATTTACCCACATCATTTTTTTTAAACAAATGTCATAAAGTTAATTCTGAAGCTAAAGTACCTGACATTGTCTTTATAAAAGGTAACACAAGTCTGAGCTTTCCAGCTCTTTCACTGTTTATCTTCCTTTATTTTTTCCAAACATATTTCTGTATGGACATTACCTCTATCTCAACCAACTCCCTAAATGCCCAGTTTTTGTTACTACTGGAAACAAGATATTGGACTAAACAGCTTTGTGAGCTAATGCAAGGTGGGTGATAGTCTGTTCTTAGATTTCCCTATTGTTATTCTAAATATGACAGCAAGCTTTTATGAGAAATTGCAATAATTCTAATAAAATCTTGACTTTCCTCTATTGCTGTATTTACTCTTACTAACTCCTATCTCCTACCTGTAGTAAAACCTATGAGATCCAGATGTAGCTGAAGTTGCTGTCACATCTGTCCTCAGTAATCTTGGCTAAATATGAAAGTAATCTTGTCTAAAAACAAGAAATAAGGAATGGATTAGTCACTGCTACTTTGTCTCAACAGTTTTCTGAGTAGGAAAATCAATCATTACACATTCTGAAGAAAAGCACAATTAAGCCTAAGTCTAATTACTGGCTTGTCTTCTGTCAGACTTGGTTGATGAAGGTCCAGAACAAAACCAGGATAATTCTGAGACCTCAGAAGTCTAAAACCTCAATAAATAAAAGGAACTAAATCTTGAGACTTTTTGCTGTGCTGGACAATAACCCTGTAAAGGGGCTTTTACAAAAAGGCAGCAGTAAACAACATTTACCAACTGCCTTCCGCTCTAAACAGTTCTATCTGAGACTGCTGATGTGCAGCAAGGCAACATCATTTATTTGCTTCCACTGGACTACAGAGACTTGGAAAATACAAAGCTCAGGAAAAGCGTCTGTACTTGAGGCTTATGGGCTGTCACAGCAGCCAGAAAAAAAAAAAAAAAGAAGGAAAAATAGAAAAAAAAAAAGGAATGCTGCTCTGTCAGTCAGATCTGGAATCGATGAATCTGAAGATTGGCACCCAAAATTCCAACATTTGAAAAATTTCATTGGCCCTCAGGAAAGACAATTATGTTCTAGTCCTGAGCTAGGTAAGGATTTCAAGCAGCGGAAGTTAAGTGTATCCATGTCAGAAGTATAACTGATAACATTTCCTACCACTAGTCAATGTTTTGTCTGTAAGAACGGGTGTGTATATCCCACATGACACAAAGAGACAGTATTTCTCAGGTGCACTGATTAGCGCTATAATACGTGTCAGTACTTGTTTAATTCTCATATAATAATGCCTGGAATTAAGCTACTTTTTAATTAGGGATGGAATTAATCCACCAGTTGTCTTTTTTTTTTTTTTTTTTTTTTCAAAAATTGTAGCTATTGTATTTACAGAGCTACCAACAGAATAGCTCTATAGTTGCTAACTTTAAAGCTGGGTTTTGCTCTATAACCTGAGAATTCCTAAACCGGTAAGATTTTATAACAGATATTATCAGTCTTTTTGACATTGCTAAAGGAACCCCACTGACAGTCCAGGCTGTGTTTCTTTGTGCAAAGAGAATTACAAAGCATTATGACTAAGACTGGACCAACACATGAAGGTAGGCACATATCAACCGATATATTAGATATATTAGACATATTCAATATACAAAACTGAAAAATCATACTGACATTACACTACACTACAGTGGTTGCCCATAGTCTTTAATGATGATGATTATTATTACTACTGCTATTACTCATGTTATTATCACTACTGTTATTGCTATAACTATTATTATTACTATTACTACGACTATTTTACAGGCATGCTGATGGAATTTTAAGGAGATACTTAAAGGAAAACAGAGTTTTGCAGAAGTTAGGTAACTGTTAACACAAAGCATTGCTGGGTGCCGGGCCAGATGGCATCACAGGTAGCAGACACTGCAGTCAAGACCTTGATATACTCAGTGGATAAGGAACTGGCTGGATGGCCGCACGCAAAGAGTTGTGGTCAACAGTTCAATATCCACTTGGAGACCAGTAATGAGTGGCGTCCCTCAGGGATCGGTGTTGGGACCTGTTTTGTTCAACATCTTTGTTGGTGCCTTCCAATATCTGAAGGGGGACTACAAGGATGCTGGGGAGGGACTCTTCATTAGGGACTGTAGTGGTAGGACAAAGGGTAATGGCTTCAAACTTAAACAGGGGAAGTTTAGATTAGATATAAGGAAGAAGTTCTTCACAGTGAAGGTGGTGAGGCACTGGAATAGGTTGCCCAAAAAGTTGTGAATGCCCCATCCCTGGTGGTGTTCAAGGCCAGGTTGGACAGAGCCTTGGGCGACACAGTTTAGTGTGTGGTGTCCCTGCTCATGGCAGGGGGGTTGGAACTAGATGATCTTAAGGTCCTTTCCAACCCTAATTAGTCTATGATTCTATGATATCACAAGAGAGATTTGCTTGAAGTTAAGCAGAGGGACTGTAACAAACGTACCTTTCCTATTATCACAGCTGACTTAATAAAGGAGATCACCACTCCCTTGCCACTCTTCAGAAAGCAAGGGTACCTGCTGGTGACTATAGGGAGATTACTTCACATACAAGACTTTCTTTTTCACAAGTTACTCCCAGGAAGATTCCGGTAGGACAGTAAAAGACAATTTTTTACCACGAGAGCAATCAGCCATTGGAATAATTTCCCCAAGGAAGTGGTGACTCCTCAATGCTGGACACCATTAAGATTCGGCTGGACAGCGTGCTGGGATATCTAGTCTAGGTTTGACAAGAAGGGTTGGACAAGATGATCCCTGAGGTCCTTCCAACCTGGGATTCTGTGATTCTACAATTCTGTGAAGTCTACTCACTGTGGCAAAGTGATCATTGGTTCTCAATGACCAAAAGGAAGGGTGGAGTGGGGGGTAAAGGTTCAAGGAAGCAAGGAAATGGTTAGTGTCCTTCCTCAGTGAAAGAGGATAAAGCCATTTTACTATATGCAAAGTGCTCTATATTGATAATAAAATTGAAACCTTTCCCCCATACATTGCAAAGCCTCCAAAAGTAATAATAAAAAGAGGAGATACCATTTACTGAGTTTAAGATTTAGAGCCGACTCCAGCATGCCTATTTTAAAACTATTCCTACAGCTTACATCCCACAAGTCTTCAAGAAAGTAGTTAGATGGCCTGTTCCAGAGCTGTTTCGCCCCACTTATATTAGTAAATGAAATGGTGCCAGGGAGTCTTCCAATATCACGGAAAAGGATCATCTGCATGTTTAAATTGTTAGTAGACCCTCACACAGTTTTGGCCTGAGCCAAATATCATTCTCACGAACAATTCCTGGGAGTAGTTTGGGAGTTAGCAGGAGCCAGAAATGACTCCCAGTTAGGAGTTCAGATGTGGCCAGGTTCTTCTGGAAGGTAAGAGGTTAACAGCATGGATATGATGGTTCAGAAACAGCTGGCTTCACTGGCAAAAAATGGTCCGAGAACATTCCAATTAACAGTATATGCAGTACTATGACTGATGAGGGCTTACTCTTTTGACTTTGCACCTCCAGTTTTATCTCTGATATCAAAGCCACACAGTGTTTAATCAGAAAGCTGCCTGAAGATGGTGTTTGATAAGCAGCAATGATCTAGGCAAACCCCCCATGTTAGTGGTAGCAGACAGGGAACTGACAGCCTCAAGTTGTTGATGATTTGTGGCACTGCTTGATCACCTTGACCCAGCATCTTGAAGCTGGTTCCTGCAAATGGGTATTTCAGATAACAGAATAGTTGAGGTTGGAAGGGACCTCCTGAGATCACTATCTCCAACCTCCCTGCTCAAGCTGGATCAGCCAGAGCTGGTTGCCCAGTCAGGTTCCAAATATGTCCAAGGATGGAGACTCCACCGCTCCTCTGAGAAACCTATGGGAGTGTTCAACTACATTCACACACTTCATCCAAAATCAGGCAGCCTCTCCTTTTTACATCTGATGTTTTGATCTGATCTGGGATGATCTGCAGAAACAGAGGATTCTGCACTAAGGTACTAACTAAAATCAAAGAACTTGGACTCAACAATCCTTTTGGGTTCCTTCCAACTTGAGATATTCTATAATTCTATGATTATAAACCTACACATGCTCAGGAGGAAAGTGGTGTGCAATCAGTGGAGAAGACCAGAACACAGAAAGTTCATGCACTTTGTAATGGCTTTTCAGGCCTGACTTTACACAAGCACTGGCTGGTATCTATCCAAAACAGGTACACATTAAAGAATGTCTGAAAGTGAAAGCTTTAACCCATGCTAGGCAAGAGAATGTAGCTTCCAAGAACACACCGATATGGATTTCAGAGCTCTGTGAAAATGGCAAGAACTCTGGGGCAGCCAGTGTACAGAACACAGGCTAACTGCAATACAGATACACATTAAATTAAAAGAGGATGGGTGGCATAAGCATACAGAGATATTGTAGAATGCTGTGGGATATTGAAGCTTCAAAATAGCTCTTAATTCAGTCTCTGCCTAGTCTGTATTTGTGCTTGGGATTGTCCCCACCAAGGTGTAAGGCCTTGCAATTGGCCTTGTTGAACCTCACGAGGCTGGCACAGGCCCACTCTCAAGGTCCCTCTGGATGGCAGACATAGTCCACAGAGCTACTTTTAAATAAGATCAGGTGAAAATGGTTTTAGACTTCTTACTTATACACTGCCTTTGCTATTCCACTGCATGTATCTGAAGAGTTCAACAATTTCTTGAAACACTTCTGGAAGTTAATTGGGTCAGATACCTATGTGCTTCAAAATTCACCACCTCCATTTTTAGTAAGTCATAATATACACTGGATAACAGCGAACACTAGATGGGTAAATTTCTTGTTCAATGTTCTCTCTACTGAATAGTTTTGTCCTACTATTTAAGAGACTAATTCTTTTACTGTTATGCATATTGCTGTATGAACTCTTATCCTCTAAGTACTCAAAAACTATCATTAAGTAGGCGGAAATGAAAGAATGACTTCTTTTGTGCAGTGTATTATATATAAACAAAACCATAAATAAGGCCCATTATTTATTATTCAAATCGAAATAATGATCTCCTGCTGCTTTTTCCCTCTGACTGTAGGCCTGAATAAGTAGAATATAAGATCAATGTACTTGTTCAATAGGAGGCACTGAAGGCAGGACAATGAAGAAAAGGAAAACCTATTTAAAAATGCAATAGCTGATAAAGAAAAATAAAAGTTCACAACAGAAAGCAAGGAATCTGTGATATCAAGGGTGCTAGAATTACCCTTTGTTACAGGATTAACAGATTGAGGACACAAACAGTCTTCAGCTTGGGAAAATGACTGTGAAGTGCACAAGGGTCCATGGCAGTCAGCTGAAGCATCATCCCTGGTGTGATGCTGGAGCAAACCAGCCACATGCAATAACCCTGTGCAAAAGCAGGAGAACGGTTGCTGGGAAGCAAGGGGTTTCTGTTGCACTTGGCTCCACACAAAAACAAGTGGAATTACATGTAATTTTAGGAACTACAACTCCAGAGGGAGGAAGAAAAGCAGGGATGGTTCAGCAAAGAAATGCAGGAATAACTAAGAACTGAAAAACATTCTTTTCACAGAGAGAACTGTAATTCCAAACCTCCTATTTAGCAGACAATTATGTGGTGATTTGATGGCTACCCACATATAAATTTATTTCTAATAAAACCAAACCGCTGTAGACAAGCAAGGATATAACAAAATCCAAGGAGCAGAAACTGCAATGAAGAAAGTGCAACAAAGCATGCAACTACTATAGGGCTGTGGCAAGCTGTTCAGATTGGAAACTTTAATGCCTTTTATAAATACCCGGGGTTTTGTTAGTATTTTCTGCTTTGCACAGGAAGTAATTCAAATAAATCTTCTGATCTCTGTTGTATTTGTGGTTGAGATTAAACCTCTATGATGGCTTATTTGGACTCCAAGAACTCTTGAATTAGGAAATAATTGTAGTAACATTTCCGTATATGTGTGGAACTCTTTTGCCCAAAAACATGAGGGAAAAACCTCACAGCAGGAAAAGCTTTGGAAACCTTTGCTTATCAAATATATATTGTGATATCTTACAATGACTGAAGACAAATCTGTAACACAAGAAAATCCATCAGACACAAATGTAGTCATTACCAGCCAAACCCAAGGCACAAAAATTCAGAATTACACACTGGCAGGCAGCTGCAGCCCATGTTATCAAACAGCCTATGGCCAAGCACGACACACTGCAAGGGAGCAGGTCCCTTCAAAACAACTAGTCTGTGCAACACACTATTGGTTGCTTTTCCTACTATGTTGTCCTTTCTCTTTGTGTAACACACTGCACAATAAATCCTCAAAAAGTCTGAATTCGCGTAGTTGCACTATCAGGTTTGAACAGCGCAGGGGGAAGATGCTGCAAAGCATGTGAAGCAGACTTCAGAAATAAAATCACTGTATTTTAAGAAGGGTTTGTTCTTTTGCTTTTGGGCTTTTCCTTCCTTTTCCCAATCTGTGCATTGCCAGGCCTGCAGCTGTGCTTGCAGCCGTCTATGCCACACCACAGAATCCCCCCCCAACTCTGGCCAACATCAAGCAGCTAGAAGATGTAGCCCTTGGGCAGCTAACTTTGAATCCTGCACTGTGCATGGCTCAGCTGCACTCGAAGATCAAACCCAAAGTTTGATTTTTCTTGGTGGGAGGACTTGGGAGGCAATACTTCAAAATGCCGACTGCCCTTCAGCTGTAGGATGAAAACCAAGTTGGGATACTACTTACACCTAGAAACAGGGGAGGGTTTCTGGATTCTTTTGTAGGAGAATATCTGATATAAAATACATATTTATTAGAGGTACTATGTACAAACCAGAAATATATTAAATCTCTTCTTAGTGGGTTTTGTGGTTTTTTAAATCTTGCATAGGAGTTTGGATTAAGAAACAAGAAACTTATTCCTCCCCTGCTGCACAAAGTTTTTTACTCTACAGTAGGGAACCTTGATAATTAAAATACGCTGCTAGAATAAGAAAACTTTAGAGACAGTTGAATGGTTGGAGTTCTGTTTCAATGTTGAAACTATTTCAGATTAGATTTCTTCAATTTCAAATAAAAAGACCACTCTATTGCCAAGGACTTGGAACGTGAGATCTGCGTTCTTGCACAAGGACCAGTTCTATTCTTGGTGCCAGCAGCACAGTTTCTCCAGTGAATGTGTGCACCTCCTGTGCCATTGGCGTTGTATGAGCCACAACAGAACACGACTCATTCTTCTGCAAAATCATGGCTGCATTAAACTAATGGCAGTAAAAAACTACGAACACTTATTTTTGTTGCAGTGAATAGATACAGCTGCACTGGCACTGGAAGCGATGAGTACGTGAATGGAAACAAAGTCAAAGGCAAAGACTCGGAAGACACAGTGCTGTGTTATCTTCATGGAAATGAGCAGGTCATACATAGGAAACATCAGAAACAGAAGAGACATTTAAAAGTACAACAAATTTAGCTCCAATTCATCCAAAGGAGATTTGCTGCTGTTGAAACAGCTAAACCACACTTGGGGATTATTACATGATGCAGCTTTTCAAAAAACCAGCTGGCTTGCCTTTGCCAGAGGTGAACTGGTTCATGAAACCACATCCTCAGGAGCAGCCCCAGAGCAGATGCCAAGATTTATATATACAGCTGCATTCAAGGTAAACTATGCCGGCTTTGTGCACAGCTCCCAAACGAATGCAGACATGGCCACAGGGCAATAAAAAATTCACATTGCTTCTTACCTCATCTCTGTTCTATTCAAGGGCTTAGTTTATCCCACTGGGGAGCCAGGGGAAGCAGATAGTCAGGTTTGGTCTTGACCTTTGATGTAACCTTTGAGATCCCCCAATAAAAAAAAAAATTCAAATTTCCCAAAAGTGTGAGATTGCTACCTGTTAATTATACTGTTAAACAAAAAAAAAGAAAAAATGTATATTTAAAGACTCAGTCTAGAAGAGAGATCTAAGTTTCTGGTACTTAGTTTCTTTTCTGAGCAGGGAACAAAAAACCCCAAACAGGGGTAGCCTGAATTTGCAGGACATGAACCATGAACTGCGCAGATGAAACAAACTTGAGAATGGAAACATGTTCATGGCTGTCTCTAAAGGGCAGAGAACCAGATGTAAAGTTCCCTGTAGCCCTTCACCTCCTCCCTGAGCTAACCAGATTATGGGTATTGTTTAAATAGTTCTAAAGAACGATTGCATTGTAATTAATGCATCTGACTGCAGTTTCAGTAGACACTGAGCACTTGCTTTGCACAAATTTTGGTCGAATTCCAAGCATGAGATGACTGTCAGCAGTTCCTCATCATAACACGCTACTTTCTGACAGTGTATTTGTAAGAAAAAAAAAGGAATTATTTAAAAATAGCTACTACCACTTCTCCAGTGAGAGCACCAAGGGCAAATATATCCATGGGTATGCTGAGCCAACACCTTTTTTTCCTATAAAAAGGGAACATAACTGTAGTATTAAATTGGATCTCACCATCCCGATGCAAATCATGTGAGCAACTTCCATGAAAATATGCATGTATATATTACAGATTAATTCCTCCTTTGTTCTTTTTGTTATTTTAAACAGTAGAAAATAGCAGATTCCTGTTCTTATCCTATTCAAGAGTGTTTTTATAAATGTGGTCTCTACTTCACTTTCAAACGCGGAGTAAAGTTTTCTACATGCCTTTACAGAGCTTTTACATCTGTTTTTTAACTGTGACTAATTTTCCTAATGGCACTTAGTAGTTAAGCAGCCAAAACCTATCCTGAAGCAAGGGAAGGCAGGAAAAATAATTAAAAACACATAATCCAACAACAATTTAGGTTAAAAAGGTATAATACAAAAATAGCAGCCTAAATATTTGCCAAAGGGAAACATTTCAAACGTGTTTGGATACGATGGGGTTTCACTCCCTGACTCCTTACCGAGGCAGGGATAACAACCTCCCATCATTCACTGCCCCACACCCGGCTGAGGGGACTCAAGGACTTTGTCTTTGTGCCTGCTCCTCCAGAAAACTGCAAATTCAGGTTATTTTAGCAAAAAAAATGCCGAACGGTCTGCTTTAATTTTACAGGGTTTGTAATAATTTAAAAAAGGGTTTCAGGTGTTTGCTTCCGTTAAAATGATTAGAAACAATTAAAACGTGCTAAAAAGTTAAAAACCAGTAAGAAAATATATACAGGTATCTGAGGCTTTACAAAAAGAATATAACAATTTCTGAGCACTGTAATAACCCCTCGTGAAAATATACGCAATGTACTGTTTCTGAGCAATTTTAAAAGGAAGTCTTCCTTGGTTTTTTTATATAATGGCCAATATATTTGTATGCAACATCTCTAACAAAAACATTAAAGAGCATTCTTCAGCTTTCTGCTATCTCTAGCCTGTAAATGGTACAGCAGTAACTGTTCAGAGACACTGACACAAATGTGAGTTTGTTATTACGTCTGCTTATTCCCAGTAATTTGCAATACATATATTACTTACCATGACAAAACATCACAGTAAGTTCTGCTGTTTTCCACTAAAATGTCCCACGGGTATGAATGCTTGGTTAATAATAATCCTTATTGTAAACAAGGCATCAAGTCAGATACTACTTCATAATGACTTTGTTCTTGCCCTGTTCTGTAATGACTAACAGGAACGATGAAAGCGCAGCATTCACTGAGTGCCCCAGCCCAGGCTGCTCAGCAGCCACCCCACACCATGTCCCTCTCTGAGCAGTCCCTACGATCCACTCACAACAGCCAGAAAAAAATACAACCTGACAGCACCTCCATGCTCCTGCTCCTCACTGGCATGCCCGTAAAAGCTCCACACAAAAAAACAGGTGACATTTCAAATAGCATTCAGAGAAGTTAACTCTGCCATAACAATGCACTGCTGCATCCCAGATGCATGTGAAGACTTGGGAACATTTTCATGCTAAAGCAGGAAAGCGGTGACGAATGCAAACCCAGCAAACCTTTGTGGCTGTGGCAGATGCCGGTCCGGTCCTCCAGCAAGCTGGCATCCCGAGGTGTGCGCGGCATCCCGGCGCACGGTATGGCGCCGTCTCTAAGGAAACAGAGCCACCACGTGACCCAGCATCTCCTCGGAGAGGTATGTTATCCAACAAAATGTTTTTAGGTCGGGTAAGGCTGTCTAGGGTGAAATGTCCACCTACTAAAGGGCTGAGGATTATTTTGGCTTTAATAGATTTTTTTAAAATCTAACCCATTTTGTTCAGTTTGAAGGTGAAGGGACAGATGACCAGCCAGAAGCAGCACACCAACACATACGTGAAGTTTTTAACAAACAAGGAACACTTTATATATAACTAGATTCTTCCCGTCGAACAAAATAATATAAAATTAGGCCAGGCTGGACGGGGCATTGAGCAATCTGCTCTAGTGGAAGGTGTCCCTACCCACGACAGGGGGGCTGGAACTGGATGAGCTTTAAGGTCCTTTCCAACCCAAGCCATTCTGTGATTCTACGATGATTCTATGAGGAGTGCAAAACCTACTTTTCAAAATACAATATTCATCAGGAGAAACATAAGCATAACAAAGGGAACGTCACAGTGAGATTGAAACGCTGGCTTTTAGGGGGAAAATATTGTTGTGGTTCTCTAATGAGGCCACTCACAGCCGGCTATAGCTCATCCCACGTGGATTAAAGGGAGTGCAGAACGGTTTCTCTCCTTTGTAAAATTCTAGGTCCCCAGTTATTCGCCATATAGACATTTGTGATTTTAAAGCCTTCAGAGGGACAGAGTTCTTCCCGTTTTTGAAACGCTGGCTTTTAGGGGGAAAATATTGTTGTGGTTCTCTAATGAGGCCACTCACAGCCGGCTATAGCTCATCCCACGTGGATTAAAGGGAGTGCAGAACGGTTTCTCTCCTTTGTAAAATTCTAGGTCCCCAGTTATTCGCCATATAGACATTTGTGATTTTAAAGCCTTCAGAGGGACAGAGTTCTTCCCGTTTCAGCAAAGACTTTAATCCTTGCAGCATTAGTAACTGATCTACTGACAGTGGATCAAGGGGTGCACGAGATCCACTGACACTGCATTCTCCACAGCGCTGAGGAAGGAAAGAAAGGGAAAAGCAAAAAGCAAAAAAAGAAAAGGGAAAGGGAAAG
>NW_009933311.1:0-10309 GCF_000696875.1 Nestor notabilis
GGATTTCATCAGGTCCCATGGACTTCTGCATATAACCTCTTCACAGTGAGGGTGGTGAGGCACTGGAATGGGTTGTCCAAGGAAGTTGTGAATGCTCCAACCCTGGTGGTGTTCAAGGCCAGGTTGGACAGAGCCTTGGGCGACATAGTTTAGTGTGTGGTGTTCCTGCTCATGGCAGGGGGGTTGGAACTACATGATCTTAAGGTCCTTTCCAACCCTAACTATTCTATGATTCTATGATTATAGGTGCTGGCAAGTGACTGGGAGTGCTGGGATGGACCAATGCCCCCGTCCCCCAACACATCTGGTTTAAAGCTTTCTTGACCAGCCTGGCAAGTCTCCTACCAAAACAGCTCTTTCTCTTCTTTGGTAGACCAACTCCACTTGCCTCCAGTAGATCTGGACCTCCAAAATGGAGTCCCAACAGTGGTCAGCAACTGGCATAAATTTTGGTTGATGTTTGAAAAACACTTCAGATTATGAAATCCACAGATTGTTTACTACGGACTAGTAAAAGATGACAGACTGGCATAACCTAAGCTTCATGTATGAGCATGCACACATCATTTTGGATGTTATTCTTGAACTATGTAAGGAAACCACACATTTCACATCTCCAGTTTATATTCCACAGCCGTTAATGATGAAATCTACTATTTAGGCCATTGTTTAGATAAAACTAATAACATATTCTCTGGTTGGTTTTGGGTTTTTTTTTGCCCTGCTTATAATCAGAAGTACAGATCTTAAATATCCTAAATCTGTAGTAGCTCACTTATGTAAATAATGGAGTATGTAAGTTATGAGTAGGAAAAACCCCAACAACACTAGGCTTCCAGGTAGCCAAGTTTCTACTGGTTAATCAGATGGATTATGAAGGAAAACCATCATGATTCATGATTAGTAGTTTCTGTTGTCTTCCTTGCACATGATTCTTGTAGATATTTTTGAAAGTCAATTAATATTATAGGGCTGTGCTTGTCTGGACCATTTAGATCTATTCAAACTTTGAATGAGGTCCCCCGCTGTTTTGCTGTCACTACCATTATTTTTGTAGTCCCTTTTGGGTTTTTTTTAGTGTCTATAAGCTGAAAATGAAATTAGAATATCCTTTGTATGGTCTAAAAGTTTGCCTATAACCACTGATTTTGGATATTTCTCTTGAGATATAAGGCTTTTAAATTCCTCTTTCTTTCTGTTCTGTTTATTCTACCATAAAACTTAAATCCCCAGACAACATGTACTCGGTATTAATGGTCTGCCTTCATCATAACCTGATCTATTGGAAATTCAGCCACAGTTGCACTTTCCTCTGAAAATACCTACTTTTTATATAGATTACAAAATTATTTTATCATTGTTTTCATGATTTACTGGATAAAGTTAATATCAGGTACTGAAATACCATAGAATGAGTTTAATATGACAAGAATTTGAGACCTTCTCCTTCCCCAAGCTTTTGGATGCATTTGAGTCATATTTTCAAGTACAAGTGCAAAATCTTCTGTTGTTGAAAGCTGGGAATCTCTGCTGACAGAAAGTTAAGTTTTGACAGCTCCAAAGGTGGAGGTTAGAAGCACAGGCATTGCTGCAGTGTTCTCAAGAATTATTGTAGGGTTTGCAGGAGAGAGGGATTTGTTCTTGCTTTTCCATTTTAAAGAGTTCTGCTTACTCATGAGTGCAGAGAGAAGCCGGTACAAACATTTTTCTAAGGCCTTTTCAGATGGACATATGGAACTCCGGCCAGATAATAGAAGGGAAAAAGTATCTGAAATTACCTTGAGTTTGAATCCCCAAACTTTCATATTTGGGGAACTATTCACACCCTTGGCACAAGAATTACAAGTTTACCTTTTTCCACTTACTAAACAGAATAGTCTTCTGGCAGATAACCGCAACACTGCTAGAGCAATCAAGAGTAAAACAGGTAACCAGTTATCACGTGTAAAGAGGACAATCAGAGTTTCTCCACATCTCCCTTTCCAATCTGAATAAAATAGATAATTCTATTCACTTTTTCTTTACCAAGCAAGTGATGTTACTTGTTTTCTATTATTTAAGCACACCAATGTGAACACTCCTATCCTTTCCAAACTATGAGTATGCTCTGACAAAAACAATGTGTTCACCAAGGCACAGAAGAAACTTCATAAAGACTCATACTAACACATATATCTTATATCAAACCCTTGTATTTGGTGTTCTACAACAAACTCCACTCCAGGTCGGAACAGAAAAAGCCCAACATGTTTCCCATTTTTTTTGGTGGAACAACAAAATCTGCCTTTTTTCACTTACAAATCCTGCATCTCCTTGTTCTTTCACGATGTACAGTAAGATGACAGGAAAACAGTTGCAAACCGTATACATATAAATATACTTTCCCCCTGGTTTCTTAAGCAGTCTTACCAGAACTTGTCCTCTGAGTGTATCCAGATGTCAGTCAGCTGTGAGTACTCATAAAAGTAGGAATTTATTGGTATTTTTCATATATGGTACACATATCTGGCTACGAATCTTTACCCAACCCCAGGACATTTGTGGCTCCAGAAACTTTAATCTTCTGGCAAGGATTAAGACTTTATAACAGCACAGCTGATATGGTTCTGTCCCTGTCTTGTGACAGAAAAATAAAAATGTATCTGACTGGAATGTTATGGTCAGACATAACCAAAAGCAATACAGAAAACCAGACCTAGACAAAATGAATAACAGTACGGTAACTAGGATCCTGCTGCAAAAATACAGCAGCAAGCACAAGTAAGACTAAAATACTCTATTGCCCTAGCTTCTTCCTCTTACAAATATCATGCCATTACTACATTCTTACCTGGTATCTGATCAGAAAGTCGAATCTGCAATTTTCACTCCTTAAATGAAAAACTTCTTCATGTAGCTAGACCCAGTGAAGTCAACAGAAATACTTGCCCAAGCCAAAGGCTGAAAGAACTTTAAAAGCACCAGGTAGAGGCAAAACCTCTTTCTTTGGACATTTTCGTACTTACTTCTTTCACCAGTGATGTGATCCATATCTGTGTAACCTCTATAGCTGTCCAAAGCAGACTCCAGTCTACTTTACTGAGACCTCCTGCCAGTCAGGCTAATTTGTTTGCTGGGCTTCATAATTTGGAACAAGCCAGTGTGGTATTGTCACTGTTTCCAGCCACTGACGTGATGACTGGAGCAGAGACAGCTCTGTGCCATCTGTTCCTTCTCTGTGTCATCACCACATCAATTCAGACAAGTTGTTCTTAGCTACAAACATCTGGAACATTAAGGCAACTGATATTTAACAGGAAAGAAAAATCTCCCGAGTGTTACTAATGAAACCGAACCAGAAGACTTAGCTTTAACCTATGTTTAATGATGAAATTTAAGTCTCAGAGCAGGAAATTAAGAAGTGTGTGATTTCACACAAAGCTTAAAGGTTATTGCTCATTGTTCCTGTAATGTAATTGTTCAGTGCTTCCAGAGGCATGAGATTTATACAGGCCAAAATGAAGACTAGTAATGACACCCAGTTAAAAAAAAAGGTAGTATTGCAAAACACCCCAAATCCATTTTTAACCTAACAAGTGGCTCTTTTGCAATTCTTACTCATTCAGTGAAGCTCTTCATGTGATTAGACCCAGTGAGGTCAATAGCCTGACTCATCCAACTAGTAGTTATGCTTCAACACATTTATATTAGCATTACTAAACTTAGTGACATGATACAATAGATTATTTGCCTTCCCCATTGCCAGTGAACAAAGTATTTCAAGACATGACGCAGAATTATTATGTTAAATCTGACTCCATATATGGGCTTTATATAGTCTCATTTGCTGTTATTGTTGCCTGTAGTTTTGTTTTTCATCATTTCAGTTCTGTGCATCCTACCTCTCAGGGAAATACTGGCTGAGAGAAAATAGGTAGATAGATAGATAGACAGATAGATAGATAGATAGAAGATAGATAGTTAGACAGACATAGACATAGACATAAACACAGATAATCTGTGTTTATGGGATTATGGTGAAGAACTTCATTCAGTTGCCTCATGATGCTTTACTATGGTTGACACTAGTTAGTTTTACCTTACACTGTCAAACAGATGGAAGAAACCAAACTGCTCTTTACTTTGCCTACTTTAAATTTACAAAAGCTTTTCCAGATCCATTTGTTTTCTATTTTTCTTGTGTCTTTTGAGAGTTTTGCTGCATCTATGGCTTTGCAGACTTAGCTGCAATTCATTCTCAATTTCATGCCCCCATGAAGTCAATGGGGCTCTGAAGAGGCACCAAGGGTCAGATGGGAGGATGAAAGGGTGACTAAGAATTTAAGAAATCATCCTAGAAATTGGTCCCAAATGCAGGAATAGAAACATTATGAAATTATCCCAGGAATTTTAAAAATCCACAAAGTTCTGAGACAGAAGTTTCTTAAAGTTGGTTGCAGCCTTACGTTTAACTACACTGTATAATTTTGCCAACAAAATAAAATGTTGTTGTTCCTTACTTGGGGATATTTGTATTTAAGATTTAGTGTACAAGTCTGACATGTCCTGCATTTGTTACAGAAGCTTTAGGAACACACTCTGGTATTCCAGAAGGATGGTACATATACCAGTGAATAAAATAATCTGAAGGTCTCCCAGAGCAGCAGATTCTATGTCAATACATTAGTTTCAGTCACAAGATTTTCATTAAACACACTCTTAGAGGAAGTTAGTTTGTGATCGGAGTCTTCTAACTGCCATGCCAAGACATTGTAAAACTAAAGCTTCTTTTCTCCAGTATTCATTCACTGTTAAGTGATCTTCTACAATACGCTCTGAGACTAGTGCATGTCCTTCAGTTCCAGTGCTTTCACTACAACTAACAGACGTTCAAAACAGTCTTTTACCTTGAGAAGTTCTTCTCCTCACCTGCTATTCGCTATGCTGGCAAACAGCAGCTGATGTCATGGATTTACTGCAGCATTAATGCTCTTCCTTTGCATATGGTTTCTTTCTCTTTGCTGGAGGAAAGCATGCTAAAAATAGAACAAAGGTGACTCAAGACTTCTGACTGGGATAGGCAAGAACTAAATACTCAGCAGGGAAGGTGAGAACTGAAGGTGAGCGGAAGCTCAATAGACTCACTTTTCATTGAACACAGGAGGGGAGAGAGGATTGAGAACTATTAGGAGAAATTCTGGAGGCTGAGGTTTACTACTGTACTTGTGAATGAAATATAAGGAAAAAGGCCTTACTTCTCCTTTCCTTTCCACAGCAACTGCCATTCTGCAAACTCCAACCTTTTCTTCATCAGCTCTAGCAGACAACTTACCTCCTGAGATGTCTAGTCCTGGTAGTGGGAACAGCCGAGCCACAGCTATTTTGCTGCCCTAGCTGCCAGCTGCCCTAGATGACTGCCTCTTTTACATTATACCTAAGGAAGTCATTAAACAGATGTGACAGAAGGACTTACTTTTAGGGGTGTGTAGCCATATGAACCAACTGACTTACATCAACAATATTAGTAGAATGTGTGCTACTCCTTGTCATGCAAGAATTTCGGGATTCTGATACTGTTTTTAACCTTTTAAACCAGTGTGAAGATGACATCTTCATCACCAGATCCCTGAGGCCAGGAGGCACCATTAATCTGGAATCATTAGATCACTACATTCAAGATTAGTATGATTTTACTCAGACAGTTTGGTGCTCTCTAGTCCATAATCTATTAATGATCTATTAATGATCTGGGTTCGATTAAAGGATTTCTCAAGAAAATTCTGATTTGAGCAGAATTCCTCAACAATGGAAAATGTAATACTTGAGCGGTCTGTTCACGATTACCCACGTGCAGATTTTGATGTTTAAGACAAAGACACGAACACACACACAAAATCAATAGTTCTGCGTAAAAACAAAATCTAGAGGGGAAAAAACAACTAACTGTGTAGTGAGTCATGGACCTCTCCCTAAGAAGACACACGTGTGTCCACAGAGCTCTGTTGGCTCTAGGCACTCTGTCCCAGTTCAGATTTACACCTAGATAGGCTGAGACCAGAGTCTATCTAGGCCTAGCTGAAGATTGCTTGTACTCTCACTAGCTCAATCCACTGTCTTACTGAAACTTTATGAGAAAGTTATATATCCACCCTGACATCAAACACAAAAAGTCTCAGACCAAAACTACCTTCCAATGATGCTTAGGACAATACTTGAATTAACTTCAGGAAACAGTATAATCAAAGATAAACCCCAGATTTCATATAGTTTAGAACAGCAAGAAAATCATCCACATATTTTCTCTTTTGTAAATATTCTTATTTAGAATTGTCAGTGAACTTTACAAGAACTCAAACCACTGTTCACTATCGCGACCTTTTGATAACACAGAACACCTTTGAATTAAGTCATTTTATCTAACTAGTCACTTCCAAAATACCAGACAAAGCAAACATCCCTGCCTTCCTACTACAGCTATATACATACTTCCAATATTTCCAATCAAATCAGTACAGCTGTTCACAGATTAACGGTAAGGCTGAGAATAATTGTTTGTAAGATACAGCAAAATTCCTGACCATTCTTATAAAGTTTCTCAAATCATGATTATTAAATGCGGTTACAGTTTTGGATTTTCTTTCCAGGGTACTCATGGCCTTCCTAAGACCTCACAGTGTACCTCTGTCCGTCAGCATCACATTCAATAAAATCCAAGTTGTTTTGCTATCTTTTAGTGTTACAAGAACACTAATTATTACTGAGTTAAGTAACATCAGTAAAAGGCAAAGACTTTTAGGTTAACACTAGGTGATGTGGCAACAAAAGTCAGGCTACTGCCTTGTTTAGTCTTTGTTCTGACCTCATGGCATAGAGGATGATGTTTGATACTGATGGTGTATTTTATCACATACTAGGATTTCCTAAATAATTCACCAGGATTATGAAGTTCCTTGTCAGTTCAAAGTTGGTGCTCTTGATATGTATTTACTGGACTCACATTTGAGCTCGATACTGTAAGAGGATTCTTTTCCCACACTCAGAGTTGCCAACTGTCACAGTTAAACCAATAGTTTAATAGCATTTAATGTTTTCTCCTGTAGTGTTGGCTCCTAGAGCAATGGGACTTTGTGAGATCAGCTTTATAGTTTGGTTTGGTTTTTTGCTTGTTTATTTGTTTTAAATGACAGTAAAGGAACACTTGAGTTAGTGCTTTTTGTATTTTCACGTGTTCCTCTACAGGCACAAAGGCAACTATATGGTGTCTTAATGAAAGCTGAGATTTTTAGATGATAAATGGCTGTGGGAACTAAGCTTCTAGATAAACAGCCAATCTAGCAAGATCCATGTTGAACCTGAAGCCTTGGCAATTCTGCCTATGCAGCATTTTGTGATAATTATAATCCTCTGAGAATTGGTTCCAGTCTTTCTTCCAATAAAACCAAATCCATGAACTGCATTTTTAATTTTCAACTGACCTTCTACACTTGAATTTTATTTTCATAGCTTAGTTACAGATAAGAAGCAGTTCACATTACTATTGCTGCTGTCCAGGGAACTAAAATAGTACTTCACAGAACTTTCCTGTGTTCCAATATTTCTTTTGGGTCAAAATCAAAATTGTTTAGAAAATGTTTTCCTAAACAAACACTTAAACCCATTCTAGTTACCAATTTTGTTTTTACCTTTTGAATTTGTCTCTGGAGGGAGAGGGAGAAGATTCCGTAACCGATAGACTGTTTTTATAGTGGGAGACAGAAGTTCAAATTCATTCTCTGCCAGATTCATAACAGATTCTCAGCCCTTTTCTGCAGCAGGGACTCAAACCACTGGATCCACGTCTTTCACTCTCTCACACTATAGCCAAATAAAATTCTATTCATGTTCCTCTAAGGAACTTTTCTCAGTAAAACACATGCAGAAGTAAGTACTGGTTTGGGAAAATAAGTTCAGAACTTCCTGAACCTTCTATTCCTCAGAGTTTTGTTATACTTTCCATTTTACCAGTTTACAGTGTGGGGTTTTTGTTTTTGTTTTTTTTTTTAATAAATAAAGCATATTATAAAATCACCTCTTGATCCACAGAATCTTGCCTTCAAACCTTCACTCTACTTAACTGAAGACTATTTAGATAGTTTTTTTAGAGGGCACTTTACTGTGGACCACTGGGCTTAAAGAAGCCACTGAAATAGCATATTACTGTAGCTGTCCTGGTGCTTACTCTTAACAACTTAGGTTAATAACCAGTAGGATTCATGTCAAACAGATGTCAATGAGGCACAAGCATTAACCAAATTTGGAAGAGCACTTGGTACAGCCAGGTTGGACACAGGGGCTTGGAGTAACCTGCTCTAGTGGAAGTGTCCCTGCCTGTGGCAGGGGGTTGAAACTAGATGATCTTTAAGGTCCCTTCTGACCCAAACCATTCTATGATTCTATGATTTTGTTCTACTCCTTTGGCAATTGCTGACTTAGACTCCCAAAATCAGAACAAACACAAAGTGGAGCTTTTCCTGACATGTTATATGGCATTAAGATATTAGTGTAACCATGTATTTTGTGTTTATTAGCTTTTTAAAGTTCCCAAAAATCTTCTTATCTAATAAGATGTCACAGACACAAAGGCTCACTTTCTTATTTATCCAAAACTTGATATGTAGAACTGGAGGAATAAAGGACTTTAAAACTGCTCAGATGAGTGAACTTGTACTGACCTCTGATGGCTGTGAGTGTGTATGAAACACAGTCCTGCAATTATTCGTGCTTCCTCAGGAGCTCCAATGCGCTGATTAAGATAATGTTGTCACGACAAGAAAAAAAGCTCTTTTTAGATGGAAACTGAATGATTTATAAGGGAGTCCAGAGATAATTTTTGCTTTGCACTATCATTTTCTTTTGACAGCATAATGAAAATGTATACAAGTGTTTGCAAAAGAAGTTATTTCCAATGGGAAGTCTGTTTTTCTATCGTCCAGCTGTTTGAAGATTTCACAAGAATGTTTTATTGAAAAACCTGTCCAGCTTATTCCTTGTTTATAAATGAATTTTTGTTTCTGATCACAGGGAAGAAAACACACGAAGCATGAAAAAACTGCAGCCAAAATTTTCATGGTTACTGAGTTCACAATCATGGAATCACAGAATGGTTTGGGTTGGAAAAGACCTTAAGATTATCCAGTTCCAACCCTCCTGCCATGGACAGGGACACCTCACACTAGACCATGTTGCCCAAGGCTCTGTCCAACCTGGTCTTGAACATTCCAGGGATGGAGAATTTCCCACTTCTTTGGGCAAAATACATCCCATAAGACCCGATTCCTAGCACTGCTGAGTTGTGAGAAGCATATGAACTTAAAACACTGTCAGTGCGGTAGAAACTGTCTTGTGATCTTTGGAATGGGCCCACCCGGGGAAGGAGGAGAAGTCACCATGCTTCTATCAAGATTTTCTCCAAAGGGTTTGTCAGAAGTGGTCAGAGGCAAACTGATCATTTCTAGAGCTTTATCCAGGAGTCTGATTAGCAGCACCTTTCAGCGTCTTAAGTGGAAATGTCACTCCCAAACACCAACACATGAGTTTTACAAATGCCTGATAAATGGGCTTTGGGAATGAAAAAAACAAGCGCCTAGGTAAAATCTGCGGGAAGAAGCTGCAAACCAAACAGCTATTTGCATACCTGCCAAAGACTGTAGAAAACACCTACATTTCGAGCAGGCCAAAAGAAGCACATTGCACAAAAGTGATACGCCAGAAGGGGAACACAGTGTGTATCATCAACATTTCTTTTGCCTTTTCCAGCGACGCACCACTAAGTGTTCATGAAAATCAGTGGTCATTTATGTAACGGTTCCTTTCTAAAAAACTGCTCTGTGAAAGTGAGACCTGACTGAAGATACAAATTAAAATGTGAGGCTGGACTCTCTGTGCTGAGGTTGAATGGCTGAGGAGTTAGAGGCTTTATTTCCTTTTGGTTCTCAGCTTCTCCATCTCAGCTACATATTCAATCCCCCAACACATACTGGCTGCCTCAGGAAACCTGTTCAATCCCTAAAGAAAAGAAAACAATCTACATCAAAACCTTCAATATCTATAAAACAGTGTTAAAACATTTATAAAACATTGTTCCTGAACACTCAACATCACAATGTCCACAGAGATCCAGTAACTAGGCATTGGAGCCAAGTAATGGTTCATGGCCAATTCCACTAATTCAACTCAAATCTCTGGCTTAGTTGGAGTTCAGTAGACACTGTCAGCCCCTTCACTTTCTCATGTTGAGGAATGTTCAATGCATGTTTCCTCCTGCGAGTTGGGTTTTCATAGCAGCCGGAAT
>NW_009933311.1:10340-15104 GCF_000696875.1 Nestor notabilis
AATTAGAAGAGACAACTAAAAACCTCTTGGCTTCTATAATCAGATTGAAAGTTTTTTGGTCTTAAAGTTGAGTCCAAAGTCATTCAGTTGGAGAGAAAGCTTCCAATTTCTTTTGCTGGGCACTGAATCAGGTCCTTGGAACTCCAAGCACAGATGGGAACATGAAACCAGATACAGAATTTCCATTTTGTTGGATGGTCTGGCTTTTCCCAATTTTATTTTGTCCAACTTTGGAGAAACATTCATAATCATGAAATAGTAAGCAGACTGGTAATTCTGAAATGCCTTTGATTATTAGATATTAAATCTGAAAATACAGCATAATAGCCTCTCAAAATAAAAGGAAATGAGAAAGGCAAAAGTCAATAAGAAAATGCAAAAATAAAATCAGATCATTGATTGTTTTGAAACTTTTACAAACACATCTGTCAACAGCACGGTTGGGATGGAAATAGTCCTGCACAAAATTATTTTGATGGAACTTCATTTTTCCAAAGGAAATATAAAGGCAGTAGTCTTGGCACAGCAACCCCGATACCCCAGCCATTGCCAAGAACCTTTCCTGAATTACATAGGTTCAGTTCCTCCGCAGGGAAGGGGCAAGGAGGGTTTTATGCCGACTTGATAACACAAGGCCATTAATAGACTATTTCAATGTTTGGTTTAGATTAGAGGAGCCTCATTACTACACAATATTACTGTATATGAAGACGGGGACTTTAAAGGTTGAACTTGCCAGACAGGATCTAAATCCTGAAAAGCTCTTGCCAGTCCCAGCTAGTCAGAACCTGATACTGAATAAAGCACCTTAAACCTAAAGTGGTCATAGAGAAAAAACCCCAACCATTGAAGAAAAACTCCCAGCTGTCACAGCATCCTCACTGTACCTATTCCCACCTTCTCCAGGATTTTATGCAGCCACAGAAGCGGGCTTTGGCAAAATCAAGAGACTTCTGTGTATCATAAACTTTTGCGGCATACAGAAATATCACTACTTGTGAGCTTTAAATACAAGCAGGTGTGATTCTATGTATGGAAGGACAAGGTGGTCATGAAAGAATATGCTCTTAGCTTACACCACTTAGATTTTTGACAGGCAGGTAATATTATGTGCTATAAATTGAGTGAGAAAACACAGCTGGCTTAGTAAAGCACAGCACTGGGTGAAGTCTAAAGTCAACAGGAAAAGTACTCATTTGCAGGTGAAGAAACAGAATATTTTGAGTGACTCAAGTCACATTTCCTTTTGCCAGAGAACTGTTGAAAAGCGGTGCCTGGGTGGCACTTGCAGACCTGCTGCTGCACAGACAGCAAGCACTGGTGGCTAGCAAGCCTTTGAACTATAGCCTGCTCTCACATAGATACTTTCCAACAGCCAAAAATACACCCTTTTAAATTTCTTGCACATTAAAGTGTCCTGAGAATGCAGTGAATCGTATATACATATGTATATGTCTAGAGACTTCAAAATTAAAAGACAGCATATATGCACACACACATCATCTATGCTGGTTTTAATTTCTGCCCTGGCTTGGATTGTGCCAGTTGGACGGTGGGTTAATGCTGAGCATCATTATTTAAGACTAGAAATTCAAGCGTACGTCATCAATTACTGGAGCATCCTTAACAATGAGACTGATTTGTACAATCTAGAAACCAATAATAAACATCTTGGGTCAAATAATTCCTTCACTGAATGACTTTTATATCAGTGTCACAAATGTATTAAAGAGCATATAATTCACAGTTCATTTTCTGGGATAATCACACAATTATCAGGAAAATTGGCCAATTTATCAAAGATTTGATTATGCTTGAGAGCATTATGCTAAATCCAGCTTATGCCCACTTGAATTTTGGTTTCTGAACTGCCACTGTTAGAACAGATTAATGCCACTGCATTTGGATCTGATCAAATCTATACCTAAAATTTTTGAAAGAAGGACATAAAATTTGTTTTACCATTCAGCAGAGAAAGTAAAACTGAATTCACACTTAGTGAAAGATTTTTCAGATTGGTGAGGCAGTAGGATTTTCTAATCTATATTGGAAAGGTTGGACACTCATCAACTTCTTTAGTCTCTTTAGTAGACAGAAAACTCTTGATGGTAATATATTTTCCTAGAAATACATAAGAGTATTTGAGCTGAAACCTGAAACTTAATGCACTTTGTTGATCTCAAAATTACAGTCAATTTTGTGTTATTATAAAGTGATACTATGTGCTAGAATGCTCTTTGTAATACTATGGTTCTCTTCAGGACACTCAATGCAACTTAACCAGATGTGGGTTGTTGGACATATATCAAGAAAGGAATGGCCACACAGATGAACTTTTAAGAAAATAGCTGAAAGATGTTTCCAAGTCAGGGAAGCACAATACACTAAGAGGTTATTACCCAAAATAATCCAGTCACTTCTTTAATAGTATGGTCAGGAAATTCTGGGTGGAGTGAGGATGGGAGAAAGATTAAGAATTTCTTTTTACAGTGGTATACAGCCTTTTTTCTATTGTACAGTGAATGTGGTGGCACAGGAATAGGGTCAGGATCCTGACCCATTAATCCATATTTAACAGAGAATAAAACCAACTTAATAAGAATCACAGGAAATTGAGTTCGTTTAAGTGCAGGAAAGTTCAGAAAATCTCAGGCTGTCACTCTGGGGTGGGAGGATAAATTGTGCAGAGATGTCAAATACTCTTCCTATGCTAATTACACCTGCTTCAGTGGAGAAGAGATGACAGTGGTACAGAAAGCCCACAGCTGGAGAAGCACTTTAGAAGTACCTAAATCTGAGCAGGTACATCTGGCAAGGAGAACAGCAGAATGCACATGCGAGAGAATCAAGTTGAAATATACAACTGAGTAATGAGCCAGAAGAAGAAGGAAGATTGCTTGCCTGTGGGAAAAGATAAATTACTTCCAAGATAAGCATTGTACCATCAGCATTGTGATCTCCATACCAGCATAACCTGGGAACGCTGCAGTTAAAACCATTCATTGCTCAAGATGTGCTTGCAGCTGGGGTAATTAGCACACAGAAGGTTGTGTGAGGTGAAAAAAAGAAGGAAAAAAAGAAAAGACAGCAATGTCAGAGTGTTTCAGTTTTACTGTGAGATGAATTTAGATAAGTCAACCTTAGGCAGAGGTATAGCACTGATCTTGTAAACTGAAGTGTCTCTCCTTCACTATGTTTTTACCTCCGGAAAGCTAAGGTGTATTAATTACCCTGAGGTTAAAAGGAAAAAAACAAACACATACAAAAAAAGAGCGGCTTTAGCCTTAGCAAAGACAAGCTGTCAGCTTAATTTATTGTAAGGTAAGTAGAAAGGTTGTGCCTAGATAAGAATATAGCGCTGGCCTTACGTACTTAGCCAGAGGCAAGCACCTGAAGTGTCACTTTCCCCTTCGATATTTGTAGTGCCATATTCCACATTTGTTATCTTGCTCTAACAAACTCATCTGTCTTAAGCAACGAAGGCAAAACCTTCTTCTATTTTGGCTTTGGGGTGAAAGGCCAAGCTTGGACAAGGTTATTAACAAACATATTTGGAATTGCTGGGAAACTGTTCTATTAAAAAAAACACAATGGTTTGGTTTTGCTCCCAAATTTCTGAGGGTTTTTCTTTTGCTTTCAGTAAACATAATGTGGCTATTTTACCTTCTGTTGAAGCTGGTTAGCTTTTCCCTTCCCTTCAAAACAGATCAGTTCCCATATCCCCCTCCAGATTGCTTCTGAAGATGGAGTTATTTATGCAGGATAAAACTCTTACCTTCCTCTGAGGTTAGGGATCAGTCCCTCTTCCCCAGGAGCTTCTGGATGTGAATATCCTGAACAGCAGCAGTCAGCAATTTCAAAACCAGGTCATTCAAATTAAAGGGAAAAATCCAGGCTTTATAGATTAAAATGGAGGCTAAGTCGTGAAATTCATATTAAACATAACATAAAATCAGAGCCAGACTAGACCTTTTTTGTTATAATTTGCTGACTAAGCAAGAGTAAAACCTTTCATAGCAGAAAAGCCAGCTTCTCTTAGAACTAGTGCACCATCTGTCAGGCTTCTCCCCTGAAACTGTGTGACCTTTTTCTTCTCTCCTTTTAGGAACCTTGTGTACAGGTAAGAAGAGTCTTTATTAGCAAGTGGGACATGAGGATAACTCCTGGTCTAACAGTTGCATATACAGAGGCTGAAATACCTTTCCAACTGAACCGTTCATTGAGTTTGGACTGAGACCACAAGATTTACCTTCTACACATATTACAAATGCTTTTGCATATCAAGGGCATTGAAGACTGATTCTGATCCTCTGTTAGGGGCTATAGAATTTGTAATTAATAAGGTCTGCCTATGTAATTTTAAAACTCTCAGGAAGTTACAGCCTGAGTGGCAGGTATTCAGCTCACAGCAAGATCTCTTGGGATGTTAACAAGCTGGCCTAGCCCAGCTGGTACCTTTGTCCTTCCAGCTGTATCAGTTTGGTATCAGCTGAATCTTATTTAGAATATAATATTAATCTGCTGGTGACAACATATGGGATAAATGCATCACAAGCAGAAGCTGTCAAGTCTAAGCCAAATTATGGGGGGAGAAACAGCACAGGAATTCAGAATATGAGGCTTATGATTATCACATGGAATGCAGTGGTCAAATCCTCAGTGTCTGTAAACAATTTGAATATCTCCACCAAAGCAACCATAAAATCATAGAATAGTTAGGGTTGGAAGGGACCTTAAGATCATCTAATTCCAACCCCCCTGCCA
>NW_009933311.1:15139-29476 GCF_000696875.1 Nestor notabilis
GTTGGAAGGGACCTTAAGATCATCTAATTCCAACCCCACTGCCACACCTCTCACTAACCCATGTCACCCAAGGCTCTGTCCAACCTGGCCTTGAACACTGCCAGGGTTGGAGTATTCACAACTTCCTTGGGCAACCTATTCCAGTGCCTCACCACCCTCACTGTGAAGAACTTCTTCCTTATATCTAATCTAAACTTCCCCTGTTTAAGTTTAAAGCCCCCCCCCCTTGTCCTACCACTACAGTCCCTAATGAAGAGTCCCTCCCCAGCATCCTTATAGGCCCCCTTCAGATACTGGAAGGCTGCTATGAGGTCTCCACGCAGCTTCTCTTCTCCAGGCTGAACAGCCCCAACTTTCTCAGCCTGTCTTCATACAGGAGGTGCTCCAGTCCTCTTATCATCCTTGTGGCCTCCTCTGGACTTGCTCCAACAGCTCCATGTCCTTTTGATGTTGAGGACACCAGAACTGGACACAATACTCCGAGTGACATCTAACAAGAGCAGAGTAGAGAGGCAGGATCACTTCCTTTGACCTGCTGCTCATGCTGCTTTTGATACAGCCCAGGATACGGTTGGTTTCTGGGCTGCAAGCGCACACTGAAGCCTGCTCATGTCGAGTTTCTCATCAATCACCCCCCTCCAAGTCCGCAGGGCTGCTCTGAATCTCTCCTCTGCCCAGCCTGTAGCTGTGCCTGGGGTTGTGCCGACCCAGGTGTAGGACCTTGCACTTGGCTTGGTTAAACTTCATGAGGTTGGCATCAGCTGACCTGACAAGCGTGTCCAGGTCCCTCTGGATGGCATCCCTTCCCTCCAGCGTATCAACTGAGCCACACAGCTTGGTGTTGTCGGCAAACTTGCTGTGGGTGCATTAATCCCACTGTGATGTCACCCACAAAGATGTTAAACAACACAGGTCCCAACAGCGATCCCTGAGGGACACCACTCGTTACTGGTCTCCAACTGGACATTGAGCCGTTTACTGCAACTCTACGCGTGTGGCAATCACGTGTCAAATATTCACAATGGATGTCTGCCACAAAATGCAGCAAACATAATTTGTGTGGCTCAACCAGTATAGTTTTCTCCTCCATTATTTAACAAAACCAGTTATTTCAATACCTTTCTTATGGTTCAGACACCCTTATCCTGCTCCCTTTACATCCACAGGCTGTTACCCATTCTTGTGATTTCACTGACCTACAAAAGAACACATGACAAAACCTGAAGACAGAGAAAGAAACAAAATTAATTTACACCCATTTAAGTTACATTAGAATTAACAAGTGACCTTTTACTTGACTCATTTTTAATTAAAATTCAATCTATAGGCACTCAGAGGAACACATAGGGTGTGATTTTCAACAGTGGCTCGATTTTTCCAGCTTTAAGTGTAATTGGCCTCAGCAGGGACAAAAAAAAAAAAAAAGATAAATAATGGCAAGCCAGGAAGCTCTTGAAAATTGCACAGTTTGTGCCAGATAAAAACACTAATAATGCTTCCATTGAATTCACTGTGGTTCGGAGCTTAGTCCTGAGCACCAGCATGCAGCTGCAATGGCAAGTGACGGCAGCAACACGTGTGAGGCTCACAAAACCCTGCCCAAACCCCCAGCACCCTGGTACCACATCAGGAGTTCTCCTTTGTGTTATTGTTACATGGAAGAAAGATAACACAAGCTTGAGCATTACACTGAAGACTGGATTAAGAGGTGGGCCAGTATATCCACTATTTTGTATCCATCTACCAAAAAGATCTGGAGACAAACAGCAGAGTGCAATTACCTCCCCTGTATTGGGAACTAAGCCTTTCTAAATGGCCCCAGATCTAAGAAAGGTACAAAATTGCTTCAAAGTAGAAGTCTGGCAGAGTATCTTGCATGGGAAAGATGATACACTGGCTCACACCCTCAGCATGAATGGCAGCGATGTGCAACTAGGTTCATTTATCAACTTGTAAATTTGGATCCGTAGATCTGGGACAAGCAAAGACCCAGTTATTGGCTGTATCACTTAATGATTGATGTGATGGAAAAGTTTTTTAATAAAAGCCAATAATACACAAAATATAAGGATTCAAGATATCTAACCCAAATCTTACACTAAACCCAACTTTCTAAAGATAAACATGATTGTGATCTTCACTAGTATGTTCTTCACAATACACACATGAAAGTGTCATACACATCCAGCGACAAGCTAGTCTTCTGTTCTACACTGACATACATGTTGAGATCAGCTGTGTATCTGCTCTCCCCGAGCAGTGGATCAGTGCTGAATCCATCAGTTTTGATGGCAGCTCACCACACACAGTCCTGCAGTATAGAATTGTTACTTGTGAAAAGATGCAGAAAACCTCTGTACAACCAGTAATACACTGATGACAAAGCCCTGCCTGCATTCCAGATGTCTACAGCACTCCCAGGACCCATTTTCACATGTGTTCCTTTCCTTTTTAGAGGACTTATGCTCAGCCTGAATTTAAACTTTCCTCAAACACCATCTGCCTTTGGAATGAGCACTGTACTTGTTCCTCTCTGGGCTACCGGCAGCCCACAGTGGGACCTGGAAGCCAAGCATGTTGCTGTGCAATCCAACAGATGGCTGTCTTGCATTTCTTTCCATTAGCAATCACATTTTCTACAGAGGAACAACTGTCGCTGTTCTCTGGAATCTATTTTGCATCATGATTCTAGATGATTTTGCAAAAAGAAAGAATAAGAAATTCCCTAAACCCTTCTGTCTTCTGTATGGAGGAAATTTTAACTGTGACATGACTGCTGCACTGTTTAAATACGAAACTGATTTACTAAACATTCATTTTTTTCCTCATTAAGCCTTATCAGTGACTATACCAGACTTTTTTCTGCTTTTCCTTAAACCTTTCCAGTCTATCTACACTCAGCAGGATTAAAACGATCAATGCACACAGATATAATCATCATCCAGCATAACTAAGAGTATCTGGTCTATACTACCTTGAAAATCAGATAAATGATCCGACAGTTCTCTCAGGCCTTCAGAATCTGGACGTCAGCAGTTATTTATGGATCCTAATCAGACTTGGTAAAATACCACAAAAAAAAGTGAGTAATTTTGTCATAAGCACTGTCAACTCATTCAGTTATTATTTGTGGCTTATTAGTATTAACTACATATGCGTATCTGCATGACAAATGTTTTCAGCCCAGAAGATGTTTATGAATCCTAAATACTTCACAATACCCAGTGAATAATCATCCATGCTGAAAAAAGTAATATTGCAAGTCATTATGGGTTAGATGGTTTTGGTTATTTTCTCATTTTAACAGGCTAAATTATCCAAACAGAGTGTAGAAACAAAACTTGCCCAAGCAGATGAATCTAATGCCTGAAAAACTACTAGATTCTTAAAGAACTAGTAGCAGGAATAATTCATAAAACCCCTTTGTAATGATTTTTATTTGAACTGGCAAGAGTTAGAAGAATTTTTAAACAATTAACACATTCCTAGAAAAGCTCATCAGTTCAGAAACAGGACAAAAGGAAAACAAAAGATTAATCAGTTCAATAGTTCATCGAGAATAATTTCGAACACTTCTAGTCCATAACGGACTTAAAGATTTGCAATTAATCACCATTGTCAGAGTAAAATCCACCCTATTCTTTAGGATTTAAAATAAGTTAGACTGCATTTCGGACAACTCCATTGTTCAACAGACATAATAAACAACTTGAAAGAGTATTTAGTTCAGGTTAGTGGACAGAAAAGCTAAAGAGAAGCTGAAACTTATTGCTTACAGCTATTTGCATGGATACTGGTTACTTACTCTGGGGACAGTTCACGTGGTATCAGTTCCTTGTCTTGCCTTCTCCTCTCTCTGGGTAGGAGATTATTTTTGACATCGTAGAGGCCAAACATGAACATAAGGGCACTGGATGAGGCCAGAATCAGAGAGGAAGAAGCAGGTGATGATTTTGCAGAATGTCTTTGGCTGAGTGTCTTTCACCAATCTCCCCAGGTTGCTGAAGATTGTGAGGATGATGATGAAGAATGTGGACCTCAACAGACCACCAGGATGCTCAGCCACTCAGAGGATGTCTGCTGCTTGCAGTACATTCACATCTTGGTGAACAAAAACAGGCAGAAGACTGGGGATGTGCCACTGATTGTAGTAATGATATCCCACAGGTCCCTTTGTTCCATGTACCCCGACACTTCATTCTGCAACATCACCTGGAAATAGGAGAGTGAATAATGATCCCTGGGTTGAACCAGCATAGCTATTATTATGATCTTATATTCCCCTAAATGGAACTCAAATTTCTTCTGCAAATGGAGAGAAGGCAATCTTGCCTTTATGGTGATGCCTGAGTGCATTTCTTGAAAACATATGCTGCATAGCAGGTTTTTCACCTGTGATGATCAATGGCCAAATATTTTTTTGTAGCACTAAAAAGAAATCAATGACCAAGTTTTTACTGGAAAAAATATCTGGCCCACATTTATATAACACCAGAATATATTAAAAGACCTTATATTTGTGCAGCGAGACAACTACAGGTAAATTGTTCCTGGTCTAGTAGTTGGCATAGCTCATAGTCTAAGAGAAAGTTTTATGGTTTACATTAGTCTTTGCACACTGGGGACTCACAAAGCAAATGCCAAGACAATCTTTGCTGAGACCACATCTCTTTTCAGACTCTGCAATTCTTAAAACCCATGGTCTCATTATCTTGCATAGAGCAGGCTTCTTCCTTGTATGACTTATTTCGACAGAAGACTGTTTTCTAGTGCCAAGATTTTGGGAATTGTCCAGACTACTGGGTTCTGCTGAAGCTGCCCGACCTCTTCACAGACCCTCATCACCGTAGCTGGCTGATACAGTGTGATGGCTCTCATCACAAGCAGTCTATCACCCACAGATGAATGATCACAGCCAGGTCTCCTTAACATATTCCAAGGTTACATCAGCATCTAGATGAAACTTAAAAACCCTAACAGTCAAAAATAACTTCTGGAATTGGCTGTGGAGAAAAGAGTAATTTCTAAATATGGACAGAACATCTCATGCTATGGCAAAGTCTTCAAGAAAGTGCTCCTCATTCCCAGAGCTCTTGAGTTCCTGCAGTTACTCACAGCCCACCCCAGGAATTAGCTTTCCTATCAGGAAATTCTTCACAGTTTTTGATGTGGGGATGACATGCAGTTTGCATTCCTTAACCTTCTCATCAGGATGTATGGTTATTCAGCAGACCATTTTCACTGGATCTAATTTAAAAGGTACAAGAGAGGCAATTATGATTTGCCTACATGTCCGACACTGCTCATTTTAAGAGTGTTGATAATATTTAGGTTATTATAAATAGATTTTTCTCTATATGTACTTGTGTTTGGCTCTTTCAGATAAAGTAGCAAACTACAAGAATCCCATTCATAGATACAATAGGTCTTGCAAGACTCTCATGATGCCCATAACCCAGTAGGTGTCCAGCAATATCTAAATGGGTGAAGCCTGCATGGGCTATTTTGGCAATTAGGTAGCAGAAAGTGTCTGTGTGGAAAAGACATTTTCTAGTAACTCAGGAAAGAAGTAGTTTATCTCTCATCTCTCATTTTGCAGAGGTGCAGAAAGATCACACAGATCTACACCTGTTTTCTGACAGCAGAAAACTGACCATACTCATATAATTTTCCAAGAAACCAGCCCTGGTATCTCCCCTCTCTGCTGCAGCACTAATGTATCCTTTGTTAAAGACAGGACATTGTTCATCTCTCTCCAAATACAAATGCCTTACAAGTCAATTCTGTGCTTAATGCAAGCTAACAAAAGGAGGTTTATATACTGTGCAACAATACCCACTGCCACTCATGCAGAGAAAAGATACTTCAAGGGCAGCTTGCTCCTATGTGACACAACTACTGCTTTGGCAAACAGATGACTTGCAGCAGTAACACTGTTCCCTGCTTTATGTCCCTCGGCTAGACTGCTAACTTCTATCTTGTGGCACATCTGAAGATTAATCAACATCTTAGCTTGCAGTGGTCTGGCTAATTTAAACACAAACACACTGCAGAGAGTAGAGAGCCTGAAGGAGGTGGGATGGGAAAGCTGGTGGGATTTGGAGGCAAAATTATTTGCAAAACCTGAAAAAGAAGTAGATAAAAGTAGATTAGTGATTTATTAAAAATAAATTAATGGCATCTACAAATGAAATTAAATCTCAGATAATCACTCTAATGGCGGGGTCTCTGGTGAACATTAATGCTTAATTTTTCCTCATATTTCATGAAGGCATACATTAATTAAAAATATTTTTACAAGGTAGAGGCTTGACAGGAATCCTCTGTGCAGCCGTTTGGAAGGGACCTACTGTTAAACAGCTATTTTAGAAGAAAAAGCCTCTACTCTGTACAACAAAGGCAAGACTATTCTTCAATAAATCTTATTTAAGGCCTGTGCTTTCTAAATATCCTCTGTGGCTACAATTGGATGGAATACGATGCTTTCTACAGATGATATAATACACTTTCCTTCCCATTGTTTAGTTAGCTTGTACTGGAAATAAACCTTCATCTTATCCACCCCCTCGTTTTTACCCCCCTTTCATTGTTAACCTTTTATTGAATTGTTGAACATCCAAGAACAAAACCAGACAATCTGATATGTCAAATGTATTGTACAAATGAGGAGGACAAAGCTAAACACACATTCAATAGTGGGTATGAAACTATTATCAGACTTTGAGGCAGGGACAAACCAAGACCATGTGTCATTAATGAGACTATTCAAAGTAATTCTGATGAAGTTACGATTCTATTGTCATCCAGAACTGAGAAGGAAATGCTTAGCATTTGAAAAAAAGAATAGTCAATCATTTTGCAGCTCTCTGGGGCACTCTTTCATGATTTTCCTCTTTATTCCACCCCCTTCTTTTTCCTTTCTTTTTTTTTTCCTCTCATCTTTTCAACACAAGCAGTGCTATGAAAACAGAGAGGATTAGAAGTTGTACCTGACATACTTCATTGTAAGGTTGTTAGTGTTGTCTTTCTGCATTTATTAGTTTGAATTCTGTATGAGGCACCTGTTGGCTGTTGAGAATATATCAACAGGAAGGTCACAAATGGGTTTGTATTGTATGCTTGCCTTTTTAAGCTTGTTGGGAACTCAGTGCTTTGCTATACAGGAATAAATGCTGGAAAGAACACCAACCATGCTGTTAACACTATTTCATTATGTGAACTGTGTGTGAATTGTGTAGGCTCCTCAAACAAAAGTTAATCTTAAAGTCCTGTTGCCAATACTGTCATAATTAACTCAGGGTGGCAATGACTGAAGTCTCAATTCATAATACCAGTTAAGTAAGCAATAGCTATGGCAGATAAGTTTAACTATAGCTATGTTGCATAGAGAGAAATGAGCACTGTGAAAAGGCACTTAACGAAATAAACAGGGAAGGTGATGTATGGATGTAGCTCTCTGAAAGCTCAGATAAAAAGGCCTGCCTGTGCAGTCCATCATGCTTGGTAAGTCAAGGACGGGTTGCATAAATGCAAGTGATGAATTTTAACACAAGACTTGGTATACATTATGGCTCAGGAGAATGTCCAGTTCCCCATGCCCTTTAAAAACTACAGCTGGGCTTTACAATGAGAGTGGTTTCTCAGCAACACTGCCCATTTCTTTAACACTGCAGTATGTACGTAAGGCTACTACACATGTCTGAGGAATAGAACACAAACTCAATGCCCTCTTCGGGATGGGGAGGGAGAGGGATGCAACCCAAAAGCCTTTCTCACCTGGCGGTGGGCTCCACAGGCACTCACTGCTCCTCCCTGAGAAGATGTACCACTCCTGTGAAAGAGGAATTCAGCACTGATGAGGCCAGCAAGAGGCAGTAAGGGCTGCTGTGCTCCAGTTCCTGTCCTAAGTCTCTCTTGTGCATTTTGTATTAACATTTGTATTTTGCTTGTATAGCTTCAATATTTTTTAAATTATATTTTCTGTATTATTAAAGATAGCATGCTATGGATACATTCACATTTTATGTCTATGGCCAGTTATATCTACTTTTTTCCAATCAGTAAAAGATACATTTACAGTTAGCTCTGTATTGGTTTTTAACCAGATTGGGTGTTTGATTAAATATTTCTTTTTCTCATGCTATTTTTCTCACCCATCCCTACAACCTGGAACTGCAGCCAACACCAAAGTCAAAGCACAGCCAGAACATCCTTCCTCGTGCAAAGCCAAAGAGCTGTGAATTAAATTCATTCCATACCAAAGCTCATGGCAAAGCTTCCACTGGCTTTCGTAAAGGTAAGACTTTTTCCAGTTATTTCAATCTATGAAGAGGCAAATGTAACAGTTAAATCTACCTTAATTTTACTTAGCTCTAAGGAACATCCAAATTACAGGTAATTATAAACATCAGGCAAAACCCCCAGAATTTCTCAGAAAGAATGTTTCAAATGTTGGTCAATCAGGTTCTCTTTTTCCATAAAGAGAGTGACTTTTCAATTCCAATTTTACAGATGCTCTATGTATTGGTACAGTAGGAATATGTAGCTTCAAGAGATTATTCCAACAAGAATCAAGTAAAGAACTCCTAAACTTTCAGCATTTGCCCATCATTAACATACAGCACAAGTTGGCCTATTCCCCAGACACTTCATTCAACAATGAATTCTGATGATACAGACACATTGAGCAGGAAAGCAGAATAGACAATAGAAAATAAATGAACTACCAATTTGCCTTGAAGTGTTAGTGGACTGGCATTATTGATGGTGTTTTCTCGATTCCAGTTGTGGGCATCATGCTGCAAGAAACACAAAGTGCCAGCTCACTACTTCATGTAATTTGTCATCTTTCTGACAAAGTTAATGGATCTACGTAAGTTTTCCCGCAGGTGAGAATTTGACCAAAGATTTAGACATGACATCGCTTTGACAAACTTGCAGTATAAAAAGGATGGTGGCATAACAGGCAGACGCCTTGTTGTGAAGACAGAAGCAGAGACAACTGTAATCTGTCAGTACAGGTGAAGGAAGAGGGGCTGAAGAACAGAATAATAGTGATAAGTACCAGAATTGTACTTCATTAACCAGAGAAGAGTGAGGCTTTTTGCTGGCCATTTTACAATTCTCTCATTTGACTTGTTTACTGATGGAAATGTTTGCCAAGGAACTTTGGAAAAATAGTGACATATGAACAATCTGTTGCGGCATATTGTAGTGGTGGTGTTTGTGCTGCTATAGTTACTAAGCTTTTAGCATTTTTTGTAATTTGTCTTGAAAAAGCTGGAACTTGGCATGAAGTTTTTGGGTGCCTCTATCTTTAAGTCAGATGGTTTTCATATTTTTTGTTACATTTCTGTAGGGGTTTTTTTCTATGTGAAGAAAAACCAGGAGATATGCTGTGTCAAGGGAAAGAAAAAAGTCTGCTCAGTCAAAGAAAGAAGCAGAAGGTGGGAAAAAACCCAAAATGCATTGTAGGATGAGAAGAAACAGGTGTAAAAGTCTATTCAAGGTGACAAAAAGGTTACTCACAGGTCTTATGTAACTGCAAAATTAACCAGGCTCTGATTTTACTTTGTTTGGTTTCAGATCTCACAATGATGATTTACTTCAAAGCTAGTTTTTTGCACAGGACAGTAGCTTGGCTTACATCCCTGGTTTTCAGTGTGTTTATTCAATGGACTCCATAAAGATCAAATCAGCACACTGAGGGAGGTATAAGCTTCACCTATTTTAACTGTGGACAAAAAATGGGTACAAGGAAGCAAAAGGGCAAACAGCTGTACAAGCAAGGTAAGAGAGAATGAACTATGCCATCAGCAACACCACCAAAAAAAGACTAGACAAAGAAAAACACATCTACTGCTTCTGTTTGAGCAGAGTGCCTTAGCTCTGCTGGCGTAACGCTGCCCTGTAAGATACTTGCACTATTAGCCTAAATCAGAACCTCCTGCTCAAGTACTTGAACTGCCATGTGGCTCTGCTGTGGTGGGGCAGAGAACTACCTACCAGGAATGTGGACTGTACAACCACAGCAGACATCTGTTGGAAAGAAGCCCAGGGAGGAACTGAAGAATGAGGAAAGAGAAATGGGAAAAAAGAATCCCGAACAGAATTATTGGTAACCCAACAATAAGGAAAACAAATTACATAAAAGTCACCCTTGAGGTAAGCTGGGAAGTGATAAATGTGACTAAGATACTGGTGTATCTTACCCCATTTGGGAATCTTTCCCATCACTTCCTAAGGCTCTATATATGGGTAGTTCCCATTATTGCTAAATGCATACAAGATACTGTTTCAGTCAGAAGAGTAAGACTCTGTCCTCCCCCTCCCCGAACCACAGCCCACACAGAACATCCTACGCTCCTGCCAGTCGTCATCTTAAACTCGTGGAAAATCTTATCTGGCATATGTAAAATTACTAAGACATTTAGCTAGTGTTATGGAAGACTTCACTGTTTGAACGTCATGTCTTATCACAGTGCTGCAACAATTTTCTTGACCCTTTGAACTTTCCATAGGTCTTTTTGAGGGAGAAGGAGGCTGAAGGAGGATTATTTCACTGCTGCTGATGAACCTGTTGACAATAACACTTGTTCTGCGCAATGTGGGGAAGAAAATACATAGATGATTCTGTTTGTTTTCGACACTTTGCCTTTCTTTGTAGTTTAACAGGTGGATGCAGAGAGAAGTTAATTACAGTAGCTTTAAAACTAGTAAAAGATAACTGAAAATCATATAGTGTATGCTTAATCAACAGAACTGATTAACTCAAGATAATATAGCTAGAGGTTTGGTGTGATTAAGTGGGATTAAACATGTATATGTATAATAGGTATAATCTATCAGTGTTTGTATGGAAAGAGTAATATCCTTTATTATATCATCTGAAATATATATCCATATCTATATATCACTGAGATATCAATGGATGTATTAGAAACAATTACCAACCAAAAAAGCAATGGCTAACCCAGACCTCACAATTTTTAAAAGGAAATTCCCCCCTCTAGGAAGTTTATTATCAATATATCTTCCGATTTACTCTTCAGGAGCTCACATCAGCCGTTGTTATTCGCTGGATACCTACATATGGGCCTCTGATACTATTCTGCAACATGATTTCTGTGTTCTGCTGTTCCCCCATCAGTCCCTGTCCTGCTGTCTCATACCATGAAACACAAATTACCCGTAAAAATGATAATTCTCTTATTAGTTTTAAAGGTCAAATCAAATGATGTGGAAAATATGCAGTGGTGTGACATATAATTTACATAATTGCCACAAAAACACTGCACTAAAGCTGGGGGGGGGGGGAATAATAACAAAAATTATAAAAAAATAAAAAAGAAAATTAAGCTTCAGTGAGGAAAACCCAGTCAGCCAGATGTGCAGTGAGAATAAAGTAGGGCTGAACCACTGACGTATGAACAGCACTAGCAACCGAACAATGCCCATCTCATTCAGTTTTTCCCCACCCCTCTCCCCCATATATATGTGCACGAAATGAGAAAGGGAGTTAGAGAGATTTCCCACCAGTCCTGGACTTGAAACCAGTTGGTTTCTAGATTGGGAATGTAATTTTCAAGGTCTTCATATAAGTGCAAGGTCTTTATATAAGTGCACTACCCTTGAGTGAGTGAGTGGACACAAAGATGACATTGCCAGTCCTACCTGATGTCCCAGATGGTGTCACACGGAGCTAATGAGGTGTGAGCTGAGTCAGTCCAGGGGCCTGCCAGCCCCTAACATCCCCTTTGCAGACATTGCTTTTCCCTTCTCTAGGCGCTTAAAAAAAGCAGGTAAAGGACTTCATTTGGATGAAGGTGCTTGTCAGCACTACTCTTCTCCTCCAGGGCTCACCACCATGGGCATGGTCTGTGGATCCTGCTTCTCCTCAGGACACAGTTCATGTGGGAATAAGTAGGACCTTCAAACACAAAGGATGCAACACCACAGATCCCAATGGAGATCTCATGGAAGCTGAAGCAGCAGCTGTCTAGGGAGGAATGAAACTCTGCTTGTAGCTTAATAGTGATTTCCTATAGATAAATAGGATACAGAAAACAGACCTTGAATAAACATAGTTTGAACCCATTAAAGAAGTAACTAAACCAAACCCATCACACATGACACAATCTAAGCTATTTAAAAGCAAGCTTAGGATTTCTTCTAATATGTGATACTGCTTGCTTCAATTGATGGCTGGGTTTGGCTGATGATTTTAGCGGTATTTTATACAGGAATTCGGTAATTCAAAAAACTGGTAATAAACTTGACATCTACTCATTTTTTCTTAAAGTTGGGGTGCATCCCTCTCCTAGCTCACCAAACACTACAGTAGGCTTTCTGCACGGTGCACCTGACAACTGAGACAATGCTTATTTCTGAGATGAAGACAGCAAGTTGTCCCTATTCATGTCAATGAAGTATTAAGTCTGACTACATCATTGGTTACTATAGCTCATAGAATCATAGAATAGTTAGGGTTGGAAAGGACCTTAAGATCATCTAGTTCCAACCCCCCTGCCATGAGCAGGGACACCCCACACTAAACTATGTCACCCAAGGCTCTGTCCAGCCTGGCCTTGAACACTGCCAGGGTTGGAGTATTCACAACTTCCTTGGGCAACCTATTCCAGTGCCTCACCACCCTCACTGTGAAGAGCTTCTTCCTTATATCTAATCTAAACTTCCCCTGTTTAAGTTTAAAGCCATCACCCCTTGTCCTACCAGTAGAGTCCCTAACAAAGAGTCCCTCCCCAGCATCCTTGTAGGCCCCGTCAGTTTATTGGTATATCCTCTTCTGTTCTTATATCTTAATTTGTATACTGAATTAACCATGCTTATGTCTATTTTGCCTTTATTTTTTAATATCACAAAGCCAGTCTTTCTTTACTTCGATTAATTAAAGTTCATCTTACCTTAAAATAATTAAGTTGACAATAGGTGTCTACACATTAGAAAAATGGAATAGAATATTGAGGAAAAGGTGTTTTACTACATCGTGTCTCTATCTTGGACTAATAACTCAGTTTCTTGCACATCTTATATATTTATCACCTAGATTCTTCATAGAACTTTTTAATCAGCAGAAGTGAGAGAGATCACTTATTCAGTTGACATATCACAAATTAATAAAATAAGCAATGAATGAGAAAATCCAAATGGTCTTTCAAGACCAGAAACCTTGCTGCTTCCAAAGTGCAAAGCTCTGATATGAAAGAGAAGAGGTAAAATTCTTTTAGCTGTCAACGGGCATTCATATAATTCACTGAATATATTAAAGGAATCCCCATAAGATATCTGTTCAAGGTCAAGTTATTTTACATTTTCATAATATTGAAAAGAGGGAAAAAAAGTAATACAATACCACATTGAAAGAAGGTATCAGGTAATTAGATAAGGAACTTTTGTGATCTAGGCATTGGGAAAGCTTAGAAGTGATTTTAGAAGTGAGCAATACTGCTCACTTTTTTATACGATCAGATTAACAGCAGCCTCAAAAATACAGTTGAGCTGAAATGGTCGAATTCAGTTTGCACATGTCTGTCAGAGACACCACAGGTTGAAAAAATTCAGGCAATACTGATCAATTGCTAGAAAATCCTTACGGTTATTAAATATTATCAGAAGTGCATACATATAATTAATAATCATGTTAATTTCTTTTTCTCTAAGCCTTCATAAGTATCAACACACCAATGTTATTAAAGCTTAGGAAATAAAACCAGCCAAGTAGTGCATATTCAAACACCTAATTCTTACTACTCCGTCCCTTCTCAACCCTGCTTTCTGTTTTTCCTGCCTACTTATTCTACCTTGTCTCTGACAGCAGATTTCAAGGGTGAGAGCTGTCACTTCTGATGTTAGTACAATGCCTACCACAACCAGGCCCGCAGATGTTAGAATAATAACAATAAATCATAGTCTGAAGGGGCAGCTCAAGCAAGGGAAATACTGCTTGTCAAAACAGTTGGAACTCTAGTGGTATCTGGGCAAACTTTACTGCACTGACCACAGGCATACTCTGACACAGGTCTGGACACAGTCTAGTGTGAGGTATCCCTGCTCATGGCAGGGAGTTGGAACTCAATGATCTTAAGGTCCTTTCCAACCCAAACCATTCCATGATTCTATGTTGGGAATGAGGAGTCCTGTGCTTCTCCCACTTTCCTTGGCCTACACCACATGTCAATAGGGTTCCTGCATCACACTGAAATCGTCCTACTGACACATGAATAAGAGACCAGCTATTATTTTGCACAGCACTGTCTTGGATTTAAATACATCCATTTTCTTGAATTTGAGAATAATAATATTTATTATAATTATTAT
>NW_009933312.1:0-6559 GCF_000696875.1 Nestor notabilis
CTGCTGTAGCTGAACCCAGGACAACAAGTTACAGTGAAAGCAAAATAACCACGAAGTCATTCTTGCAGTTAAAATACTTTTAGCATAGTTTTTCTGCTACTTTTTTTTTTTTTTAATTTCCCAAAGCATAAAGGAAATTACAGCTTAAAACACTGTTTTGACAGTATGTCTGACTGTGAGAGAGTACGAAAGGTATTACTGAGTTCTTTACTTTCCACTGTCTATTATGGTGAGGTATAGGAACAGGAAGCATAAAATTATATCCCCTGGTGACTGAATGATGTAGCACAATAAATCCACCAAAAAGTACAGGTTGAATATGGGGGAGTCACACAGGTGTGGCTGCACCTCCCTGTGTCATCACTCCTTTCTAGTGCCATCAAGATTTCAGAGTGCCACCATCCCTGACCATGAAAAACGTCTGGTGTCAGAAAATGTCTGGTGCCAAAAATTGTTAGCAACTGAATATAGGAGAACTGGTTATTCAATATGAGATGTGAGTTAATTGGATCACATTGTAAACAAACTTGAGAAGGTTGCAGATTTGATCTGTCTTCACTGTATAATACAAACAAAAGCTCATACATTGTGAGCAAATCACTAGGATACTTGCCTACAGCTCCATGCAGCACTTAAACAATTGGTTTGGCATTTCCAAAGGAACTTAACTGGTTGCCATGCCTCTTCAATGTATCTATATTAAAAATATACTCATCTATATTTGTAATGTGTTAAATACTTTCATATTTCATGTTACATTTAGGTCTTCTTTCTGTGATATTGCCAATGTCAGAAGGATGGATTTCAGTAAACTGTCTGGTGCTCCTGGATGTAAATGTAATAAATGTAACTGAAAATGAAATTTCAGATTTGTTTCATGACAACAAGATGCATCTCAATCTTAAATCTAGATGTTAATGTTTTCTCCAAAATAGATAAATCCTTCTCCTAAATCATAAAAGACTACTTAATAAGTTGGTTAGTCTCCTTGCTCACTTAACATAGCAAAGAGAAGGGGATTCTTTAGAAACATTGGTATAACATCAAGTGGAGTTTATATCTGCAGTTTACATTTTTAAAAGACATATTTTGGTCTGTAAAAAATTGTATTTTACTTCAGAAAACAACAGTTGGTTTCTGTGCAGTTGCCTTGAGATTGCTTAGTTCCCATTATCTTCAATTGAGATGAATATGTATATGAGAAAAATATTTTGGCCTTGAGAGAAAGTAAGAAGGGAAATAGGTTTTGAGAATCTACATAGCTCCAACTTATTTTCGTAGTACAGCTGAATCTACTGGCAACTCTTGGTAGAAGATAGCTTTTCTTGCACTGAATACACAGCCCCAGAGACTTTTGTCAGGTGCTTGGTGGATGACTGAAGTGATGGAATCAAAAGACTTTGTTCTGTGGAACATAGTCTGGTAATTGGAAGAGTGGAAGGGAGCCACTTTATCATCAGTTTGTGTTTATCTTGTTTTGCTCTATTTCCTGAGCTAACAAACTCTTTGCTGGTCATGTGTGTCTCTGCCTTTTCAGAGGGCAATGAGAGATGTTAAGTTTCCCAGTCTTTTAGGGTAGGAAAGAGGAAGCAGATAAATAGGTTATTTCTCAAGCAAGACCTCTCAAGCCTTTTGTGTTGATATGACAGACTCGGCAGAAGATCTCCAGTAGTGAAATGCTACCTGCTTTGCTTCTGTCCACCTTTCTAGTTAAAGCAGTACTGCATCTAAACTCCTATTTCGCTTCACAGATAAACCATGGCAGACCTTCACCTGTATATCAGCAATAAGTATATTAAAAAGAACAGGCAAATGTGTGGACTTTTCTCTTTGATATTCCTTTTTCCAACCTCTTTTGATAGTTTCCTCCCTTTTGATAGAAAGAGAGTGAGGAGTGTGTGCAAACACTTGTTCTCCGTATTAAGCCTGACTGAACAATTTCTCTGCTATTCTGAGCTTCTGGTGAACTGAAAATTACCAGCTGTACAGAATTCTGACAAACAGTGTGTCTGTGTGTGTGCCTGTGTGTGTGTGCACATGTGGAACAAAAGATACAAACAGAAACTACCGTATCTGATGACAGCAAATTAATTTTCATATTTATTACCCAACCTAGCATTTAATTCAGTGAATAGAAATGCAGCTTTACTTTCACACTAAAGACTATTTCTTGGAGCCCTCATATAAGCATATATATGAGCATGTGCAGAACAAGGAATCCTCTAATGCATTTCCTGGCTGAGACATTGTTAATGAATAGGGCAGCAAATACATGAGTGCAGTCATCATTGCACAGGTCAGAGAAAGAAAATAAGATTGAGCTAGGGAAGAAGTCAGGTATTTTAGAGGCATGTGGTACTTCAGGATGGCTGATCCACATAAAGATATGCTCAAAGCTGATCAATGACAAGATTTTTTAATCTAAAAAGAAGATTACAAGCAATCAGGTTACCAGAGCTTAACTAGCTGACACTCCTCAGCTGATTTGCAATGACAAACTGTAACTCATTAAGCTGCTATAACACATTTGCCACCCTTTGATGTCTATACTCTTGCTATTAAAGTGGTAACAACCTAAGCTTTTTTGTGTGTGCTACGTCACCCTTCCTTGTCAAAGTAAACCACAGTAGCTATTAAAAACGTGTGTTAACAACCCAGCTAGCTAAATACTTGCCAAAAATTGATTTCAATAGCTGTCTACAGAGTCTGCCAGAATACTGCCAGCCAACTCATACCATGTGCGCCTTGTAGGGTCATGGCTTTAAAAGGACAACAAATTTGCCAAAATCTATCCATTTTTTCAGCTGGAATCCTCTCCATCACTTATGAAATGTAGTCACATCTAACAGGAAGAAAATAGACAACAGCCATCAGAGCACTCCTAGGAGAGAGTAAAGAATGTTTTTAGACCCCAAAGGTGAGCACTTTGTGTTGGCAGAATGGGACTTCTCAGGCTGAGATTCATAATTACATCCTGAAATAACGCTTTTTAAAACACTTTCTGTGACTTGCACTTCTCTGAGAACCTGCAAGACAACTATTTTTTCTGCGTGTTCAGTTGACTGAAACCCATACCTAGTTTTCTCAAAGGACATTTATAAACACATTGTAAAAACTGCCTCCTCTCTGAACACCACTGTCCAGACAATCTGTTTCCCCAACAGGACTGCTCTGGCAGAAGGCCTCTCCTCTGAGACTTTTTAATCAAATACGGTCCATCTTTAACCAAAAGTTTGCTGTTCTCAGCAGGTATATAGGCAAGAACAGCAAACTTTGGAAGTCAAAGATCTAACCATAATTTTATCATAATCATGATTAGATAGCCACTGCATGCATACAGAAAAGCTCTTCACTGCAAGTGCAGCAAGCCCACTGCATCTGGGACGGGTGGTCTTTATTGTACAGGCACAGCAGGCTTGGGGTAAGCATGTGAGACACAAGAACCCTCCTACTTTTAGATCTGGAATATAGTGGACTTTATTTTACATTATAGAGCTGGCAGGAACACAGACCAATGGTATGCTTACAGGTCCAGCAGACAGCATGAGAGATGGCTTGCCATAGAGTCCACTTGGTGGAGTCAGGGGACATAGTTCTTGTGTCTCTTTCATGGAGTCAGAATCTCAGGATAATGGGCTAGAAGGAGGTCATTCATGAAACCTACACAATCTCTGAGTGCCCCACTGCCACTGCTGTTTGTTCTGCTTTGAGCATTTCCCATATCTGAGTTTTCTTGGAGATTTGCATGCAATATGCATGTGTTCGGGAATACTCTTATTCAGACAGCATAAAGGGATGGTGCTCTCTTTTGGCAAGATAAGGAAGAAGCAATGGAGACCTGCATTCTGGACAGAATGGCTTAAGTGAGACAAAATGAAAAGGATACGACAAGATAAGGGGAAAAAAATGCAAAGGAAGCAGAAAGAAAAAGAATAACAAGAGACTGGGCAGAGAAAAGAAGTACCAGAGTGGACAGACAGGAACAACTGAAAAAGAAGGAAAGGCAGTCAAAATCACTTTGAGAGCCCATAGTTCTGCAAATCAAATTCTATAAAGGACCAGAGTGATTTACTTAACTGAATTTGCCAAGAAAGGAAAAGAACAAAGAAACACTGAGCTCTAAAGACCTGGGCTGAGGCTGGATGTGAGCTTATCTCGCAGGAAACTCTAACAGCAGGGAAAACTCTGTGCCCATGTGTCAGGGGAACGCTGGTGACAGCGTCCCCAGTGATGGCACTACCTTCACTGGTCACTTGGGAGGTGGGGGACAGCACAGGAGGGATGCAAACAGCTTCAGCACAACACTTCCAAGAGAAGAGAAAGTGGTTGGTAGAAAACTCCCCTGCTCTCCCTCTGTCACCCGTGATGATTTATGAACATCTCTGTGGCTCTGTCCTGGTCTCTTCAGTGAAAGAATCCAGCCAGCTTTCTCATAATGGCAGGAGTAATTAAAAGGGGGATCAACCTCAGAGGAACATAAAACACACACCAAAAGCCTGTCTCTTTAATGATATCCCCTACATTCTTTACTGGCAGGGATTCTGCTAATCTAATACCTGTTAATTTTCTTTCTAATTAGGGCTATAGCTCACCAGAGGCTGTTTTATACTTAATTTGTTGGGGTTTTATTATATGGCTCAACAGTCAGCCAACCACTGTATGCATCATGTGATCCTGGTTGAGATCTTTCAGGCATTACTGCACACTGAGGCCCTTGGAGAGAACGTGCCACTACAATTTGTGAGTCACCCGTTCTTGCTCTGCCTAGGTCTTGTCATGTGTGTGCTTGTCAGGATTCATCTCTGTCTCCATTACCCCTGGGGCAGAAGTCATAGTTTGTTTCTGCTCACTTGTCTGATTTTTAGCAGATCATATTCCCATCTTCAGAACCTTAAGCAAGTGCCATCTTTGGAGAATTTAAGGTGGAATTATAAGTTCCAATTTAATTCAGCTCAAAAACATCTTTTAATTAGCGGGAAATATCCCCAGTTCAACCACTTTCCAAGATTGATGTAGACTCCTGTACAAAAGTTAAAAAACAAATCAAAAGTATTGTTTGCTGTTAGCAAAAAGAAAACTGATTTTCTAAACTGTTTTCCTTGCATGTCTGTCATTTTAAAAATATTTACCTTCAAAACTTTGAAATGAAGATGAGGTCTGAGGCAGAATTTATTTAACTGAAACACACCTGAGATCTTCATTAACTGTATTTTTCCCAGAAAGGTTTGCAATCGAATTATGCACCAGTTAAACAGTTAGCCTGGGAATTATCAGGAGAAAAATCACAGATAGGCAAAGTCCACGGTGCTTTAGTGACCAGAACATAATATATGCCAATGAAAGAACATTTTATTTAGCCACTATGACCCAGCCCAGGGGACTGACCAATCTTTATTTTGCCTCTAGGATGTCAGCTTCCAGGTAAAAAAGAAGGCACAAGAGAGTGCATTGTTTCTTTCACACCCTGCAAAAGAAATCACCCTCAACAGAAACAATGTTTATCAGCTGAAAAGGTTCTACTTTACTGTCCCATGCAAGAACACAAAGGGCAGCAAAACAGACAACCCAAACGCCACCAAGCAAAACTCACAGAAATGATGGAGCACAGGCGGTTAGAGGAGTTTTACTGCAGATGCGATAGAACCTATTTTTCTGAGCATGGCTGGCAGGTCTGGGTAGGTCTCTAGAAAGGACAAACCTACACAAAATCAAAAATTAGAGGGGAGGTCAGCACAGTACACAATGAAATCATGGATCTTGGTGTCACACACTGCTAGGTAGGCCTAACAAACTTCTCTGAAAGCCAACGAAGATAAGCGTGAAGGTCTTGTTCAATGGCAGTCTTCAGATAGAATGATTTGGATTCTTGACCAGGAAGTCTCTAACCCAGAGATTTCTGGAGACATGTAGAAAGGACATAACAAGGGAGGAGTCACTCCAGCAATGGCCAGCTCCTCTATTCTTCCGCAGGTACCCATCTTCTGTTGGCTCCCATCAGAGAAAAGATGCTGGGCTAAATGGGACTTCTCCATCCATAAAGCAGCTTTTCTGCTCTCTATTCACCTGTCACTGGTATCCTCTTCTTCTTGCAGACCTATTTCCATGCAGTGCTCCAGTCCGTGGCCTCCTTAAGAGGGACTGCAAGCATCAAGGGACATTACTGCTGATGGGATCATCAATGACTGCTGCTGGAAATCCATGCAGACATATGTGCTGTGCACAGGGAAGCAGAGCAACAATACCCAGCTCTTCTTCCCTCTCTCCTTTCCTCCACCTGTAATTGAAATTCAAGGAATCTAAGTCCCACCGTCCCCCATCAGAAGAGTATTTCCATTCCTTGGGGAAGGGGCTAGTGAGAGCAGGCCATGCCTCAGTGGCCCTCCCAGCAGTGCGCCCATACCACACATGTAAATACCAATATGTTCATGTGAGCGCCTGATTTTAGCCAGGGCTTTTTGGATATGCAAGAATGAGACATAAGAGGAAATTCACATACACAGGCTGGTAAAAATTACAGTGTTTTGCCCCATCGGGATAATTTTCCTCACAGGAGGGAAAG
>NW_009933312.1:6590-36892 GCF_000696875.1 Nestor notabilis
GATAGTAGAAGCACCTCTACCCTTTTAAGAGAAATTACATCCTTACACCTCTTAGACACGAGGCCTCCTGTAGTCCCGAGCAGTTTGTGGTGACGAGGTAGGTTCAAGACCAAGCCTGACATGCAAATCATCAGGTCAGGGTCAGGCCAGGTCTCATAGTGGTAGCCAGAGTCATGCACATTCTTGTGATCAGCGGGCGAGTCCATAGTGACAAGGCAGGTCCAATGTCAAGCCTGGAGCAGAGTCCACAGGTCATGATCCAGCCAGGTCAACAAGGCCCATGGTCAGGCACGACTGCAACACAGCTGGAGCTGGAAACGGGCACATTCATAGCATAATCCAGGAAGGGACTGAGCTGCAATGGAGCCCATGAAAAGAAGGTATGGGTGGAAGCGTGAGGTGAGGCTAGTCCATTGATGCACTTGGGACTCTTGACACAGTTTTCCTAGGAGTTGTATGACAGGAGAGGTGAAAAAGTGCCAAGAAACTTTGGCCTGAGCCAAGGAATATCCCAGCAAAATAACAAGCCCCAGCTGTTTCAACAGGGCTTATGCTTGCAGGAGTGTCAGACAGATTCAGACATTTCCTGTCCAATCATTTTGCCCCAGAACATTTAAAAAACAAACAAATAATGGTTGGAACCAATCTGTGATGACCATGCCCAAGAGAAGAGGCCACCAGCCAATGTGACATTTGCTTTCCTCACCCCCAGAAAGGTCAGCAGTAAACCAATTTTTAAAGGTGGGCTTGGAGAAATATTAAAGGCATTGAGATGCAATGGACTTTAAAATGACCATTGTAAAATTTAGCACAAAGCACTATACTAATAGCATGTTTTCATAACGCATGGTTTCTATGCAAGAGCACAGAGCTTTACCTTTGGATTTCTCAATTTGTTGTTTTCAAATTCACCCTTACGATTCTGACCATGACTTTTTTAACTGAATTTCTCTACAAGAAAACAAGTAGCTGGGTGAGCACATGAACTAATACATCCTAATTTTGAATGGATTTTTGATTTTAAACTTCTTAAGCCCATTATTAATAACCAGAGAATGAGAGTCTACAGGACTCTACACAGGAGCAGATCGCCTGTTATCTGCATCCATAGATGCCGAACAAAGAATTTACTGCAGCTGGTCAGTCATAACAATTCTTTTCCAAGAGCGTCTCTGACAGATAACATAGGTAGCTATTTTTCCCCACATGAAGATTAAGAGTATCACCCTTTCCCACTCTGTGCCTAAATTCATGAAGCATCCAGGAACAGAGTACGTTCATGATCTCTGGCCCTTTATCAAGTCACACTGAAATGGGCAGTGGATCCTAAAGACAAGTGCTCACACAAAGAAAGGGAAAGAAAGAAAGAAAGAAAGAAAGAAAGAAAGAAAGAAAGAAAGAAAGAAAGAAAGAAAGAAAATAAACAGGATTACATGAGTGATATTCCTTAGGAAAGTAAGCTAAAAGGAAAAAATATCAGTCACATGATATTCACTCAAAAGTAATTTTTACAGACAGTCGTAAAAGCTCTCTAAAACCAGAAAAGTTGTGAGGTTTCAAGGGTATGTAAAAATAATAGTAAATATGATCTTGTATTTCCTTCAAACACATAGATCAGACTGCAGACATTGAATAACTTAAGCCTTGTCTGTGAGGCAAAAAAGTAATGACATTCATAAAATGGCTTATTGCAAAGGTTTTGAGTCTTGCACAAGATCAGAGAGAGAAAGAGTTGAGAGGTTGACAACAATATGTGACCTTTAATGCCTAAAACTGCTACAGGGTAAAAATATAACTTTATTCTATTGCACTTTCAATAACAGAGCAAGAGGAAAGATAATAAGAGGGGTATCACTATCACATTTGACAAAACAGAAGAATGGCCTGCTATTTAGGGAAGATACAAGTGATTCCTTTACTTTTTTTTTATGTGGTATTTGCCAATAAAAGAATCATGTGAAAGATCAAAATCTTGGGGTATTTCTCCGTGTTTCACCTCCAAACTGTAACAGTCCTTCCCTACTTGCTCTGAAGCGTATTATAGAAAATATGGCTGGAAGCATTCTCAAAAATCAACCTAGTTCCTCCTTTCAACCCACATCCAGCCATACCTGAGAAATGCTTGCCTGAAGCAATGGCACTATAACTCAGTACTAGAATACCTTTTAATATTTTTCCCTTGATTTGTCCATGAATCTCCTTTACTGTGGTTTAGACCTGTTATCTGTTGTCTTATGCATTGTGACTCTTCTGAGTGCAAACTTCCTTTCCAGCAACCACTTGCATACCTAAGGAATATTTCTCCTGTCTTCCTTTGGAGTTCACTTTTCAGGCTAAATAAATTGTACTTCTGTAGAGTTTTCCTTGCTGATCATAGTTTCCAGCGAGTCTTTTTTAATCTCTGCAGAGTACATCCATTTGGCCAAGATATTTTTCTGAAGTATGGTACCCAAAATGTATGGAATAGTCTGGCTGAGACTTCCATTCATCCACATTTTGACATGTCCAGATGTTTTCCTTTGGTTTGATTTAGTCTTGTGCAAGCTCTGCCAGTGTGTAAGGACATGAATTTTTGAAAAAACAATAAAAATAAAAAAAAGGCACCTAATTTAGAACTGAAGGGTTAAAACATAATATGAGAGTTTGTGAGACACAAACTGTCAGAAGTGAACAGAATTACAGTGACAGAAGGGGTTATTATTAGGAATAACTGCAAGTTCAGAAAGCAAACATATACTCTCATTTCCTGATTGGTGTCTTACATTCCTGCGAGCATAAATTCCATTGGAATTCAGAGACTTAGCAGGCATCTTCTCATAACCTCGTAACCAGTTCCTTGCAGATGCCAACCCCAGTATGTTAATACTTGAAAATTCTCTTCAAGTGCAAGGTCTTCAGGTGAATCCTTGAAGTCTGTATCTCAAACCTGGTTTGCAAAGTTCACTGGGCTCTGCAAACTAGCCCAGTGTGAATTTTTAAGGAGCAGAACAGTTATGAAAGCCCCATATAGTAATTTCAGCTGGATTAAGCAATAGATACTATATAGTAAAGAGCTATCTCTGCAAATAAAAGGATTAAGACTGGGTACCTGGATAGCATTTTCCCCAATGTAGTTTTAACTACTGAAACTACTCACTGTAGTTTCAGTGAGTGTCTGAAAAACTGGGGGAAATTATTATTTCTTGACAAGACAAGACAGTCATCTATTCTCCTTCATTACAAGTTGGGGATGTTATAGACGGAATGTGTTACACAGTACAGTCATGATTCCCGAAACTCCAGTTCACATTATCCTGCAACCTAACTGAAAGATACTGTTTGTGAACAATTGTAGACAAGGATTCTGATCAGCTACACAAAGTGGAGCTAAAAATACAGGTTTTTCTGCTAGCAAGAACATTTTTAAGGCACATTAAGCTGTATCATCAGTGTATTCTGGGATGACCTGGTTTTCAAAACAGTCACCACTGAATATGTACTAATCTTGTTCCAACACAAAATCTGCGTTTGCAGGCCACTTTCTATAGGCTCTGGGCAGCTTCTGAGATTCACAGTTCTGTGACAAGTCCACCATGCAGAAAGTGCTCCAGCTTACAGATACTGGAAGCCTACTCCAGCACTTCTAAAGTCTAGATCTCAGTTCTGTGATGGGGAGGCTTGAAGCTTTCAGAGACTCCTCTCCCCCAGAGCTTTGAGACCTACAGTGTGGGAAACCTCAGACTCCACACATGCTTGGGAACCCAGTTTGGCAATCTGCCTCTTGGATCTCTCCTGAAACTCAGTTAGGAAATATCTGCTTTGGCAGTGTTTCCTGTGAGTCCAGTGACTCAGATGGGAATTTTGCAGGACACCTTTGTTAAAAAGTAATGAAAAATACTCATAAAATCCTCAGCCTCAAAAAAAGCTTAATTGATCAAAACCTATTTCATTAGAGAAATTTCTGTCTGACTTTTGAAGTAGAACAAAAGAAGCAATACATATACATATACAGTTCCTTTTCAGCAGTGGTCTTTACCCAGCAGCCAGATGTTCTCTTTGCCTCACTTCAATGCTGGAGAGACACTGGAGAAGGAGGAGAATGACAGATATTCATAATTCCATTCTGGTAACAACACAGTGGCCCTAATTTTTGGAGTTTTCAAACATTGCATAGAACATAGTGTAATGAATGTTAATAAATTTATGGCTACATTGAGCTTTCTCCCTATAAAATCCCCTTCTGTTCAAAGTAGTATAAGCTCCATACATCTTCTATAGTGGTTCTGAGCCAAGATAAAACAAGCTATTGATCTTCCAACATCTTGTGTAGCGTGTCTTCCACTGTCTTCTAAAAATCTCATTCCATAGCTCCAGATCCATAGCTCCTAATCCTCTGAATGAGGATTAGGCCTTTTAACCATATCTATATTAAGTATAAAACAGCCTCTGGTGAGCTATAGCCCTAATTAGAAAGAAAATTAACAGGTATTAGATTAGCAGAATCCCTGCCAGTAAAGAATGTAGGGGATATCATTAAAGAGACAGGCTTTTGGTGTGTGTTTTATGTTCCTCTGAGGTTGATCCCCCTTTTAATTACTCCTGCCATTATGAGAAAGCTGGCTGGATTCTTTCACTGAAGAGACCAGGACAGAGCCACAGAGAGGTTCATAAATCATCACGGGTGACAGAGGGAGAGCAGGGGAGTTTTCTACCAACCACTTTCTCTTCTCTTGGAAGTGTTGTGCTGAAGCTGTTTGCATTCCTCCTGTGCTGTCCCCCACCTCCCAAGTGACCAGTGAAGGTAGTGCCATCACTGGGGGCGCTGTCACCAGCGTTCCCCTGACACATGGGCACAGAGTTTTCCCTGCTGTTAGTTTCCTGCGAGATGAGCTCACATCCAGCCTCAGCCCAGGTCTTTAGAGCTCGGTGTTTCCTTGTTCTTTTCCTTTCTTGGCAAATTCAGTTACAAAAATCAGTCCAATCCTTTATTGACTTGATTTGCAAAACTGTAATGCTTCATGGCTTCTGTGCTCCCAGACTGTACCTTCCTTTCCCTTTGAACGATACTTGAAGACCTTCAAGGTCCAAGTGGAGTGAAACACTGAATTCCACAGTTTGATTCCTGCAGACAGTAGATCTGTTTGGGTTTTTTCCTTTTTTTTTTTTTTTCACTCCATCTGATAAACAGAAGCCACAAAGGATAGCGAGTTGCACTGGGGAATTCATAAGCAAAGAAAAGGTTGTTTCCTATACAACACTTGCCATTTAAAGGCCTTTTAGGCTCTTTTGATATTTTGCTATGTGAAACAGCTCCTCTAACTTCACTGCTGTTTTATATATACTCTCCAAAATACCTACTCAGAGCATCTTTTGATCCTGTCTTCACCAATACCACAAAAGCATATGTCTATGTATACATGATCTTATAATCATGACTTCCTGTCAGAGAACCAGAGTAGAAAGATGATGGCAACAAAAGTCAGCACATCTAAACTATTAAGTTAAGCAAATTGAAATATACACCACCTGGACCTACAAGTCCTTGACCCAGTGAAGTCATTACAACCTTTATCATTGATTTCAGTCTTGCTCTATACTGTTGACATATAACTAAGGAAAGTTTACTTGTGCAAGGACAGTGTTCTCTAAGTGCCATCTAAGGCTAAAATAATTCCTCAAGAAACTGAGAATCATCACAAATCTCATTACTTTCTTATACAGGTCACTTTGAGTTTGCTTTCAGTAACATGAACAGCAACATGCATTTCAAAAACAAAATATATTTGAACATGAACATTAAAACCAAAAGTTAAGGTAGAGGGACCTACAGAGATGTTGGGGAGGGACACTTCATCAGGGACTGTGGCAAAAGGACAAGGGTAATAGGTTCAAACTTAAACAGAGGAAGATCAAGTTAGATATAAGGAAGAAGTTCTTCACAGTGAGGGTGGTGAGGCACTGGAATGGGTTGCCCAAGGAAGCTGTGAATGTTCTATCCCTGGAGGTGTTCAAGGCCAGGTTGGACAGAGCCTTGGGTGACATGGTCTAGTGTGAGGTATCCCTGCCCATGGCAGGGGGATTGGAACTAGATGATCATGAGGTCCTTTCCAACCCAAACCATTCTATGATTCTATAAATCTATGAAGCCTTAGTACTGGTAATACTAGATAGTACTACAGCAAAAATCTTAATTCAAAACCGGGAAAAAAAAAATATCACTACTCCTGGTGTAAAAAGGTCAGCCCTCTATTTTGGAAAGGCATTTCATCTTAAGTCAAATATATCTAGCAGAGACTTCACAGTTAACAAAGACTTTGAAGCAGCAAAACCCTGCTCCATGTGATAACAAGTGGGACAAAAAGGTGATGCAAAAATAGTAGGATAACTGTAACTAAATGTGCAGCATGGAACACAAAGCTGAGGCAGGTGTTGTTACAGCTATCAACATACATGTTCCTTCTTTCTTCAAATTTTCCAAAGCACATTTTGATTCTTCCTTGAAAAACATGTAATCACAAATAAGGACTAAATATGAGATTTTGGGTTTAAATCCGTAATTCCAAGTCTTTTGGAAAGCAGTCTAAAACTGCTGCATATTGGTTTAAAAATAAATAAATAAATAACAGTTGTCTTGATTTTCTTTTCTAGAATTCAGAGCTTTGCTTCTGAGAGATTAGGAAAGACAAGAGTTTCTGGAGAAGAAAATAATAGTGTTGAAATATTAAAGCCACAGATAAAACACATAATAAGACAATTAAATATTTTATAGAAATGAATTTAAAACACTTCTCACTTGTAAACAAGAAATTTTAGCATGCAAACACAGAGTTTGAACTTAGTGAATTCTCAGAGCCAGAAGTATCCCATGTTGTGTCATTTCTGTAAGGACCGAAATGAGAAAATCCCCACCATTGCAAAAATAGCCAGCACTGGCAAAGGAGAGTCAACTGACTTCAGTAAATGAGGGAAACACTGGCAAGTGTAAACCTTGACCTCTAGCAACGATGTTTTCATTTCCAGACTTAGAGATCTACACACACAACCACCTCTTTCTGTCAGAGTCTACTCTCGCTGCCATCCGTCCCTGGGCAGACGGCCAGTGCAAAATCTCTCCGGCACAGAAGCCCCACTTAAGCCATGGGTTTAACAGGAACATAAATGAAGGGAGTGCTTGAAAATAACCTGCCCTTACAAGGCAATCACATTTCAGGATTCCCAGGCTATAGGGAAAAGACATCTGTAAACAGCAGCATCTCTATGTTCTGCCTTTCCACATCACCTTCTTCTCCTTGGAAAAGGAAACTTTGAGTAATTTCTGTGAAAGGAGCAGCCACAACATGAGAAAGAGAACTTTTAGCATTGGGATTCTTTCCCCTTAAACTGCCTCACTATGGTTATACTAACAGCAGCTGAGCAGTGGAGCACACTTTTTCCCAGTTCTGTACAATGCAAGAGCAGGGGGATATGTGCTCCTGGAACCTCTTTGCAGATGGTGAGGTTTTTTTCTTTATGCCTTCATCTTTTACACTAGCTCATAATCTGCCCCCTAGCTTCCCTGGGGCCAAGGAGAAGAGGATGATCTTTATATAGCTCTCCTCGGGGACTGGGTGAATCAGAGAGTAACATCTAATCCCTCTTGCACTCTGTAGCTGTATAATATCCCAGCTGAATATCAAGCCACAGAAAATAAGTTGCAGTTTTAAATACAAAAAACAGACAAAAAGATTACAAGCACAGTTAGAGCAGTTATCAGTTTCCACCAGAAAACTCAAACTGAAAAATTAAACAAAGAAAAGGTAGAAAGAGAACAGGAGGATGCAGAAAACACCTAGAAAGGCCAACCTACCATGTTCTTTTCTTTAGTGCTTGATTTTTCTTAAGTTGTTGAATAATTACATTCAATGGTCATTGGGTGAATCTATTGCATGATTTGTTATTTTTTTTACTGGCCAGGGCAAGGAGCCTTTCTTTTTTAAATGCTTGGCCACCATGTTTGGTATCTGAGCTGTATCTCATGCATGGTTTGTCATTTCATGCCACTTAGAACAAATCCCAGCTGGCTGGAATCCTAGTCCTGTGGACTGTGAGTCATGGATATTAAATGACCATCATGTGAGCTCCTGCATGCTGCTGTGGTTAGTGTATGACACTGTAAAGTTGTACAGTATCTTATCACAGAAGATCATAGATGTGAATATACAGTTCGAGTGGGAGCATTTTCATAACAACATGAAATAAATTACTTGTTTTAGCAGGCAGTAAGTAAAGGGTAGGCATGTGTGAAGCTGAAGCAAAGGTACAGTGTTCCTATGTTTGTCAGAGGACCAGTAAGCCAAAGAAAATCAGCTGCTGGTTCAGTAGTATCAGAACTGGGGCAAAAATGGAAAAAATACTATTTGTAATGGAAGGGTTTGCAAGAAACTTTAAATCTTAAGGAAATCCTGTAGCAGTCTTTTTGATGGGCAATTATAATCCAGTCTAGTGTCATTGAAGTATCCTGCCAGGATAACATTTAAGAGTCTGTCTCTTAGGAACCAGAATAAATTTTGGGATTGACTAAAATACCAGTCCCAATTCAGAATTTTAAAATGAGTAATGAGACCTTTTTCACTGACAGATACAGACAGTCCTTGAAGTGAATGGTTTTAGTCTAGCAGAAGCCCAAAGAGAAGCCCAAGATTTACTGAGCAATCCATTTCATGCTAATTAACGTCATGCAGGAAATTTGTACTACAAATCAGATTGGAAAAAACTTGGGACAAGAAGGAAGCATTGTTTTCAAAGAACAGCATTTCATACCTGGTTTAGGTAGTTTTATTCCATCCTGGTTACAAGCTGGGTAAGTTCCTGTCATTGATGATAAAATGAAAATCCAGTTTAGACAAGATACAGGGAAACCCTCTAAGAGTTAGATATGAAAGCCCATTTCCATCTTCGTTAGCGCGGGTAAGTTACACAGGCTAGAAATTCTTATTATCCAGTCTGAACTGTTATCCAGTTATCTTCTACAGGTTACTATGAAATCACATGCTGCTGTCAAAGGTTCTTATGAGTCTATAATGTTTCAGTCTTCAGTCACGGCTCCAACAAAATGACATCTCTAGCTGCCAGATACAGCTTAGAACCGTTTTTCTGTCTTGCCTGTGTTTTTCTTCTTTGTAAACAGCTAGCAGCTTCTTCCTACTGCCCCAGCAGTTTCGCCTACCTTTGCTTATGTTTCCACCACATCATCGTGGTGTAGTAAGCTCTCCTTAGGTCAGCAAAGCCAGGCATTCGTAGCTTGCACTAACACTTTTCAACCACTGAGGCATTCAAAATGTATTATATTTCTTGAGTTAAGCATTAAAAACCTTGCATTTGAAGTCTGTTTATGGGGCAAAAGAGACAGGTAAAACTCCCTACTGACATTTTGTGTAGCAGTCCAGGGTGTAAAAGAGATAAATATGACTTAAATCAGATGGGAAAATCTATTCAAATTGATCCAGAATTAATCAAAACCACCATTATAAAGACACCAGCAAGTCATATCAGAGGAAGACTGAAGCTGTTAATGCACTGTATTCAAGTTACTGTGACTGTCAGAGAAACGTCAAACACTATGCTGGGTATTTTTAATAAAACCAGCATGTTAAAACCACAACTATGTCACTACAGATAACTCTAATCTCACATTTTATTTTGTTAAATATAGCAATACATTTTTAAAATTATATAGAATTTGACAGTTCAAGAGAGAATATCTTCAACTACAGAGATGCTTCCATGGAACAAAAAGACCAAGGGGAAGCAGAATTATTCACAGACATATGAATGAATATTAGGCAAGAGATAAATCAGTCTCATTAACCAATTGGGAAGACCAGGACCTAATAAAATAAAGCATTAACATGAAAAATGCTGATTAGAAATTAGGGAGATTTTCATAACTATTTGAAGGCAGAATAAAGCCAGCTGCAAATGCAGAAACAAGGTGCCAGGAAAAGCTGTGAAATTAACTTCACTGAGGATATTCAAGACACCTGCCTGTGGGGAGTCACTTCAGCATAGTAAATAGCTTTCAAGATGCAAAGACATGTATTGGTGAATCCACTCACTATCTTCTAACCCAAATGATCAGAAATGGCTTTGGTTAGTTAAATGTTGTCACAAGCTGTCCCCATGTGTTACAACACAGTTTTCTTGAAATACATGGAACAGTCCAACAAATATGCTGGCAACAGCCTTGTAACCTGAATGTGACAGCAAGGCTGGGCAGACAGACTGGCACATCTGACTGGTATTTCTCCAGGTCAAATCTTTCTTTTTAACTTAGCCCGCAATAGTGAAAACATTTTAAAAGTATTTCTTGAAAACATACTGACATAAATCCTCAAAGGGATTTTTATGAATAGATGTGCTTTGTTTCTAGCACAGATTAATGCTTTTGCATAAGGGCTGGAAAGCAGTTGTACAGTCAAAGGAAAACAAAATTCACTGCTGATCCCTCAGAGAAAGCCCAGAGACCTGCCAGCCTGATTTGGGTGTTTGGAAGTAGAAATATTTTCTTCTTTCTTTCTGCAACTGTGATAACAATCTGTAAGCCAATGTACAACTAAAGTGTCTCCAGAAAGTACACTGTTTGAAAGAAATGCATTTTAAAATTATTATAATATTGTACTAAAGAGCTTGAAATTTCCATGCCCACAGGGCAACATAGCACTACATTTGTGATTTGATGTCACAAATATGTAAACTTTGTTAGTTTTATAAATACTCTTCAAGGAAATATTTAATTTTTCTCTCTGGGGAAAACATTAAACCCTACCTCAGAAAACAGTACAGGAGAAAGGAAATTGGTTTTGAGATCACCATGTTTTGGCTTCCAGTCACCATAATCAAATCCCCTCCGCCTATGTATTCCAGCTTCAGGTTCATAGCCCTGCTGCTCTGAACCAAAATAATAAACCTAGGACGTATTTTTACCTTTTTATGTTATGTATCTCCTTGTAACATTCCAGAGGGTTTTTCTTGTCCAGGAGTCTGGAGATCCATGATTACTTTGGATTTCTAAGGAAATGAAGTTTAGATGATCACACAGTCTGTCCACCCATACATATCTTCTCTTTCTCATTCCTCTTTTCTTTAGAAACAATGAAGTAATCTTATTCACACTTGGCATATGGAGGAAGAAGTCAAAGACAAAACATTTCTACAAGTTTTGCGTTTGAGAAGAGTTAGAACCAAACTGATCCTGCCAAAGGGATCCAGCCGCTGTGCATGGCCAGAGACGGCGGCCAGGTGGCCAGTTGGCATGTGTGTATTGGCAGGGGGACAGCCCCTGCCACACCACGTGCTGCTGCTTGCCTAGACAGTCAGGTAAAACTTCTGTAACAAAGCCAGGATGTCGGAAATGATCCACAGAAAATCTACTTCTCTTTTTGGAGAGGTGTGTGGATTCCAGCCTCCGGAAGTACACAGCAGCACAAGATAAAACAAATCCCAGCACTGCCAAAACCACGTAAGCAATGAGCCCTTAGGATTGCCAAAACAGAGGCAGATATCCATAATTACCTAATATGCAGCATCACCGAGGTTCTGCAACAAACATTCACTCACCCAGACCACGTGCAGGGGTATGGCTTCAGATCTCTGTTTCTGTGCCAGCATTCATCCTGGCACACTCAGTAAGGCACTGTTCAGCTTCAACTGCAAGCTAAAGGTATTAGTACCCACAGAAGCACCCTGCCCAGTGCTGGGAACTTCAGCACAGTTGGCAACCACCTAGTGTACTGGGTAGCTGTGTTGACATACAGTCCAAACAGCGGCTTTGCTGCCATAGCTGTCATACTTTGTTTGAAGGTAGTTCAGTTATGAACTCCATCTGCTTCAAATGCATCCAGGTCATGATAGGAATCAATGCATACCAAAAAAATTAGTTGTACCTCTTTCTGATCAGCCACCTTGCTGGACAGGGGAAGGAAGCTCTTTAAGGAACTGGGATCTAGAAAGCTTGAAACTAGTCGCACAAATACGACCTGGAGAGAGAATTTTACAGAACAGAATGTCAAAAATCTCAAAAATGCTATCTAGTCAATGGTCTAATTATAATAACATGGTATTTATCTTCACATTTTCCCTGTTAGGCTACAAACCATTACAGTTCTCATGTTTTACACACACACCACTGAAACAATATCTGTAGTGTAGACACCTATGCATAAACCCCTCATGTTTCTATCACTTTGAGACCCTTCAAATTCAAAGGAGGAGAGTGGGCACTTAGAGGGCAAGAGCTATCAGAGCAATTGCAGCAATCTGCTGTATAAAGAGATCAAGTCATTTCTGGGAAACTGGCAGCACGTTAACACCATGCAGTGGGTCCGGAGCTGGCTCTGGCATAAGTAGTGTAGGCACAGCCTTGGACACAGGGCTGAGAGAAGAGCTGAGACTGACAGCTGTGCTACAGGGACCTGAAGTGAGAAAGGCTAAGGATGAGGGTCAAATTGCTGCAGGAGTCAAGTGCCACAGTGTCTGGTTTCAACCAAGAGCTAGAAATTATCTACCTGCACTTATGTTCTTTACGCATTTATATCCAGTATTTTGTTAACATACTGATTCCCATAAGATGTGAAGTCCATATAGAGGTGCTTCACATGGAAAAATGCCTAAAAATCACCTAAGTCAGAGGATAGGAATGAATTTTATCTCTCATTCAGCAGAGTTGTGCAGGAAATCACCCATAGCTTAACAGAGAGTGATTTGCAGATCCCAAGGAAGAGAACTAACACATAATTTAACTAAAAAGAGTGGCCAGGACAAAATCTGGAATGAGTTTGGAATTTATCAAAAACTTCTTCAAGAAACTTGCTCTAAAAGTTATCATGCTCCCCTAAGGTAGACGCTATGGGAAGGACTGAGTGGGATAACCCTTTCAGTGGGAATAGGAAGTTAAATGGACAAAGACGTGATGGACTTTTTGGACTTGATGTTCTTAAAGGTCTTTTCCAAACTTGCTGATTCTAAGGGGAAGAAAGAGAGAGAAAGAGCAACCTTTCTGATGTAATTTTAAATGGATTAAGCCTGAGTTGTCTTCCCTATGTCTTTTAAAAACTATTATAAGTGCATTGTGTACATTGCATGTATAAATGTATGCCTCATATAATCCTAACCTGACTTGATATTAGTGCATTATGATTTTACATTCCTGACCAACAAATGTGCCAGATCCCAAAGTGGGGTCCCAAGGCACCTTAACATGCACAACACACTTTACAGGGTATCCAGAGAGCAGCAGAGTGGATCGTGTCAGCAGCTAGTTCAGGTAGATAGCACAGAAAGCAGAAGACAGTGTCTTATACTGGCTGGTGATAACCAGGAAAACACTCTGACATACAGCAAGATGGTAGGGATCCCCAGAAGAGCATCCGTGTCACCAGAAAAGCATCCATGTCATCAGAACATCCTTTTTCCCCCTGTGTAGACCACTAAAAGCAAGTAGCAGGCCAATCAAAGAACCTGGGCAGAGAAGGGTATTTACAAATTTCCCACTTTTGTGGTCCCTGAGGAGCCTGAAGGAAAAAGTACCCTGTGGGGTCCAATTTAACACTGCAGCCTCAGTTATACCACATGGGAGATGGTGATAGAGAGAAGCCTGAACAGTCAAAATAAGCACACCAATTTGTTGGTGTTTCATTCTGCAGAACCTAGCCTGCAAAAAAATGGATTGTCCCTAGTGAAAGCTGTTGATATATAAACAGGATCCAGTCTCACGACTGAGTTTCAGTGTGAAGGCAGAAGAGGAGACTGAACTCCGAAAGACATTGTACCTGGCATACCACATACCCCTGAGGCCACCCCAGATAAATTAAAGGTACTCCAGCTTGAGATACTGAGCTGAATTTCAATTCACATATCAAGAGCAGTGAAAGGAGACCAAATGCACAGACAGCAAGAGAGCTCCTGTGGCAGAATTTGATTGCAAGAGGGACTAAAACACTAGCAATGAGGACAAAGGAGGTCAACCACCATGAAAGCAGGATCAACACATCTGCCTTATACATATTACGAAAAAGGCAGTTCCATTCTGGCTTATGGCTCTTTTTAGTGCTCTAGAAATGTGTATGAGGTGCAGATGCCCAGGCGCTGGCAGTGGAGGGCTGCAGGGTGGCCTTTGTGAAGAGAGGCTGACCTGTGCCAGACACAGACTGTTCCAGATGATTCAGAAAGACCTGCCACAGGGCACAGCTGAGCCCTGAAGCCAAGGTGGTGGCACCTTGGGGAAGAAGTATTTAAGAAAGGGCAAAACATTGTGCAGGAAGTGAGTAGTGAGGAAAAAATGTGTGAGACAGCCCTGTAAGCAGCGAGGAGGTAGAGGAGGTAGACCAGGCACCAAAGCAGAGATCCCCCTGCAAGCCCTGGAGACACCATGGTGGAGCAGGTATCCATGCTGCAGCCCATGAAGAACACCAGGCTGGAGCAGGTGGATGTTTCCTGAAGGAACTGCATTCCATAGAGCCCCTGCCGGAGTAGAACTGCACCCTGTTGAGGGACCCAGCTGGAGCAGGGGTACAGCATGAGGGGACAGGAGCAGCAGAGAGGACCGACCATAGCATCTCCCTTTCCTCATCTCACTGTGCCATTCAGGGCAGAAGGAGGTAGAATAGTCATGAATGAAGAAGTGATGTTGAGTCTGGAAAAAGGGGATGGTGAGGGGATAGGTGTTGTTTTAATTTTTGCTATTGTTTCTCACTATCTAAGCCAAATTTTGCTGGCCAATTTCCCCAAATCATATCTATTATGTCCACAATGATAACTGGTAATTTATCTCTCTGTCTTAATTCATGAGCTTTTTCATCTTATTTTCTCCTCCTGCTTTGATGAGGAGGTGGAGTAAAAGAGAGGCTCAGTGGGCATCTAGCAGCCAGCCAAGGTTAACATGCAACAAAATGATATTTACATTGATTCATGAGACTGGAATGACTGTCAATAAATCATAAAGATTAGTACCTGTTCGGTCAAATAGTGGAAAATGTGCAAAAGCAGGTGACAAGGAATTTTTGTCATAATGCATTTGTTTCATGATGTTTCATTAAACATCATGAATTTAAGTCTGCCAAGGCAAAAATGTTTTCATCCTGTCTGAGACATAAGAATTAATGCAAGAACTATAAAGGACATACTGGTGAAATCCAGATGTGTTTCATTCTGGCCAGTTATTTTGGTATCATATCAATATCATTTCAGTATTGTGTTTTTTAATATGTAAGGACACTGATTTTATTGATAAGGCTTTGTTAAAGCAGACTTACTTAAAACAATAAGGGCATCTGTAATTGTCATCTAATTAATTTCAGAGAGGCAGTGTATCAAAATGTGTTCATGTATAAGAAAATCATCTTGAAATCTGGACTTCTAGAATTTGAATAGGATCTGGAAAAGTGAAAATGTAAGTTGTCAATTATCACTTGAGATATTTAAAAGATATAAACACTAAGAAGTACTTTTTGTGTGGCTAGTCTGTAGAAATCGCCTTGAAGTGTATAGCTGCTACAGAAGAAATGGAGTGCAGTAGGTGTTGGTCTTAATGCTAGGGACTGAGCTCGTGAGATGACTGTAACATCAGTCATACACTGTAGCCTTTGAAGAAAAGAGAGAAATGGGCTGACATGTGAATCCAAGATTCTTGTGAGTTCTTTTTGGCCACAAAAGTTCCCATGCATCAGGAGAAAGAAATGGCGCTGAGCATCCTAGCCAGGTAGGGAATTGCTTTGAAGGCTATTTGTTACCATCTCTAAGTCACATGTTCAGTGCAGACTAGCAAATTGCTAGAAACAAAGCTAACCACAGAGGTCTCCACAGAATATTTGACTTAATTTTATGTAGTCTCAGAGTCAAACTGGGTACCTCAAACCTACCTATTTTTCAAATTCCCTTTCATATTCCACACAGATATTAATGTTTGTAGCTTGGTAAAAGAAAACATGGAGCTAAGGATGCTTCTTAAGGTGACTTGAGTAGCTTCTTACAGCTAAGTGCATACATATTGTAGGGAAAATTTGAAACAGAACTACGTAAAAATATTTCTGAGGCATAAGAAAACTTTCAAACTATAACATATTTACTGCACTCAGGTGAGAAGCAAAACTTTTAAAACAGACTAACTCATGGAGAATGTAACACAGCTGTTACACATTTGTACAGAGGCGGGCACCAAATACAGTTGGGCTGCCAGTAAAATCCCAGTTGTTGAGTTAGAACCACTTGAGCGGGTATCACCTATGAGGCCCTCTTCCAAGGCAAACAGCAGCATCTGAAAGACATTCTTTCCATTCTGTTGGGAAAGAAAGATCATCATGCAGAAGGAAGTTCCAAGAAGAATGGGAAGGGAACAAAATGGATTTGCAATGATGAGCTGAAAAGCTTTGATAGGGAGAATACTACATAAATAGTTAAACATTTGTGATTACTGTGTCAGTTTACTCTGACTTCAAGTATGTTTGGCACTGGATGTCTTGGGAATCATGCCATGGCCTCAGGCTTCATAGTGGTAGGCTGGAATTAAGAAGTATGTCTTCTGGACATCATTGAAAGAGGCAATAAATGTCTTCTGGTCTTCTACCAATGTAGTTGTTTTACTTAAAGGTGCAAATTTACCCAAACACAGTAAAATCAGTACTATCACAGTTATGTCAGTTCTGTGTGGCATCAGCTGTTAGCAGTATAATTACATCCTACAAGAATACCTGCACTGACAGCAAGGATGTTGTTTGACTTAGCTTCCCTTGATTTCTTATCTAATGAATTCAACATAGCATAAAGATACACTAGGCTTAAGAGAAAACAAATAGAACAGACATAGCAAGTAACTACCCCAATGGTCATCATTGGTTTTGTAAAAGTAATGACATCAAGCTCATGGAACCTTCAGCTGACCTGGTAGGAAAGGGAGGTGGCTCAGCAGTCATTCAGGATCAGGAATATGACATCTTCCTGGTGCCTTCTGTGTCCTAACACCTACTGCAAAGAATTATTTCTAACTGGCCAGATCAAAGCCATGGCTCCACCCAGAGTTAAGAGGTTTTGTGAGATTCTGAGCTCAGGAACATCTTGCAAGGTTGGGAATGAGGAAAGCAGTTAAATGTCAGAGGATGAAGGAATTGAGGCAGACAGAGACAGATGTTTCTCTGGCACATGGCTGAACTGTCTGGTGGGAGACTTTGGCAAAAACTTGTGATCTGCATGTTCCTATTGCTGTTGAGAGGAACTGGGCTTTGTGTACAATTCTGTAAACAAACAAATGACCTCAAGACTATCCCAGCTTCAAACCCATTTTTCATCCAGATGCACCCATTCTCCTGCAAAGCCTTGGTATTCAGTTTGCCATGAAACCAAAAGGGCAATGAGGCTATCATCCTCTGTTTCACATAGTGAAGTAGCCCAGCAACGAGCAATGCAAAACTGAACTACAGATTGCCCCATCCATTAAGCTGCACTCTTCCTTTTCCCTTTAACAGTGATAAGCCACAGGGAAAACAAAGAGCTGCTCTCATCAGATTTTGAACTAAGCCTTTCCTACTTTAATCACAAGAAAAACTTGATTGTAATCAACAGGATTTGTGTTTTCAGATGATTTGGAAGATGCTTAAAAACGACATTTCTTGCAATATTTTAGCAGTTCCTGGGCACAGCAGAGAAGAATGCAAAATGAAAGTAACAGTAGTTGACTTAACATTTTTAATTGAAAGATAGAATTCATTAAGAACCTGAAAGAAGCCCAGGACTGTTCTGACTTTATTGGAGCAGTGTTTTATTCTACATGTACTGGAAAGGGTGGGAAATTCAAGCAGATTAAAAAACTCCTAAACTCTGCAAAAAGCTGGCCTGCAGAAAAGGTTTACATAGGCAAACACATTTTCTTGATTTACTTTCCATCCAACAGTGCTCTAAGACTGTGGTGAATAGCAGCAAAAGAGAGTGACTTGCAGTAGAAATACTTAATGATCTTAGAGGGTAAGATCTGCAACTACGTAGCAGAAGCTTGCAGGAGCTGGCTGACAAGAAATGCGGTGCTCTGCTACGTTAATTTAATTGGACCTCTTCCTTGCAGCTTCAGTTGACAGTTTGGAAACCCATAAACTTCTCTAAACATAGACAGCCTTCCATTTGCTGCAGTTCAAGAGAGGATCCTCTTCTTGAACTCCTCCCTTGAACTGTTTCCATGGAATGCTGTCCATATTCAGAAAAATGTACAGGTTGCCAAACTGTCAACTAAAGCTGTAATGAATGGCTCTAATTACATTCAAGTAGGAGAGAGCATTGCCATTTTAATCAAATCTGAGCCTTGTGAGATGTTTGGCAGAAATACAAGAGAAAGCCTGAGGAAAACACTGCCAAAATGTTAGTAACCTTTTTTATTCTAAATTCTGCCTGTCAGAGAACTGAATACCAACTGCTTAGCAAAGGTTTTTGTTTTGTGGGGGGTTTTTTATTGTATCCTATATGGTTTCATCATGAATTATTATGCCGTTCTCTAACAACAAAGCAAAACAAAACTGAAAACACAGCCCCACAATTTCAAGACTAAAAATTATGATCAGCAATTTCACTAATCCATCAGCTAGTGTCATGTTGCCAGTCACAGAGGAAAGGGAGACCTGATAACATCCTTTCATTCAAAGAGTTTCTGCCAGTGCTCAGCTCCGTGTTGTGTACAGCAAGAGACATATAAGCAAACTGCTTTGTCAGATACCCTGTCAGATGTTGCCCCAGCTCCTTTCCAAATGGCAAAATTTTATGTTTCTCAATGCTTTCTTGTCCTAATAGTGTGAAAGAATTATCCTTACCAGTGTCTGGTGATACTGATATTCCATCTCTTTTTACTAACCAAATATTTGGAACTAACCACGAAATTATAGCTAGCTATTTATTTATTTACCACAGCTTCAAGACCTTACAGTGATTCAAATGTAAAGTATGAAAATTATCCTGTGACAGGAAAGAAAAAGAGAGTAAGTCATCCAATTAGTCTGTAAGTTTAATAGACAAGAATTAAAATAAAATCTCCAGAATTCTACAAAACCTATTCTGGAGAATGGAGGAAGGCAACAAAGGAATTCTTTCTTCTTCCAAAGGAATTCATTTGGTAACATAAGACTTTCAACGCCATTTCAGTTGCCTGTTATGAATGCATCTGCACCAAGAGCATTATAGGTGAAACAAGATAAAAGAAGAAGGATTCATCTCTCGGATATTTCAGGTGCAGCACAATAGATTTCCATCCACCACCTCTCTTAATTTTCAGGACATGGTTTTCATTTATTTCACTAGGCATTGTGCTAGTCTTATCCTGCCAGCTGTCGCACAGAAGTCCTGCTGCTTCATGTCCCAGCAGAAGGCCAAATGCCAAGCAAGTCTTACTGCTCACTATTGCATTGTCGGAGTGCTGTTTCTCCAGCTCCATTCCCAGCAACAAAGGCCCTCAGTAGAAGTGTTCTTCCAAAGTTCCAAAAAGTTTCCTTATTCGTATTTTTTCTATTACATGCTCTAAGTTCAGTATGGTTTTAAATTGTACAAAACCTAAAAGAGGGGCAATCCAGGCCCTTTGCAACCATCTGTCTAAAAACTAATTTTGAAGTTGCCTCCACTACATCATTACTTAACTTCCTGAATAGTGGCAGGGGTTGTAGAGAGGTATTGCCTACCTATAGCCCTTCCATGGTCCCCCTCGGTGACAAAGCTTAGAAGCCCTCAGGAAATAGCCTTTTGATTTTTAATCCTAACCTCTTTTCCTCACACAGAACTGAATGATAAGAGCAGCAGTCTACACCATTGCATTTTCTTTCCATTTTGGGGAGGCTGTTTCTAAAGAAGGTTCCTCTATTTTTTTTTTTCCACTTGGTAAGTCTTTTGCAGACTACTGATGGGTTTTTTGGGCTAAAGATAATCTTGCTTTTACCTTTTTCTGGAAACTACATGTTTTGAAGCTGCTGGTGAATTTGCTTTCTGGTACACTGGTGATCAGCATGGGATATGTCACTGGTGACTTCGCTATTGATGTAACTAAAATATCAGATTACCTAATAGAAGGAGAAAAAGGGTTGTTTTTTTAATGCTTGTTGCATTCTCCATTACTTAAATGTATTCTTTAAATACATGCATAGGTCTTTCTGGCTTCAGCTAATAACAGATGTTTTAAACATGATGTAAAAGCTCCACACAGAATGATATTTCTCTCCTATCAACTTCAGTTTTAAACATGAAATATAATTATCCTTATATCATTATCTTAGCCTGCATAGTTCAAAGAAATAAGACACAATCTGGAAGTGTTTCTGTGCCAAAAAATGTGCTAGCCTTTTCTTCTTCTAAAATTTGAGTAGCAGTTAGGAGGGAGATAATCCTTTTTCTCTTTCATTGGGTTAGTGAAAATGGAGTGTTTTCTTCACTTTATGTTCCAACACAAAGCTCTGTATCACAACCACCCTTACTTCTGGCTAAGGCCTGATATAAGAGCATTCAAAATGCATGGAAGACACCTAAGTTGAAAAAGTTTGCTTTTCAGGCATGCTTAGTGCTTTCTGCAAATGATGTACCATTGGTGCCTAAGGAAACACAGCTTTGGGCAACCACAACCGAGGTCTATTTTGATGGGAGAAGTAATGTGCCCTGTCTGTTATGTGTGTCCAGGTGCCTTAAAGTATCTCCCATGTTACTCCAATGAAGAATAGTAAAGGCAGCTGTGTGAGAAGAAAAACATGATAGAAGCAGGAGCACCAAAGAAAATAACAGCTCTTTTATATATATCTTTGGAATCTGTAAGTTTCCTCTATGACCCTGATAAATCAAGTGCAGTCAGCTACTCCATGGACTAGGAATACCATTTGCCTGATGGTTGAAATGCACAATGTGGACATTTAAAAAGGAGTTAATCACCATAAATTGTCCTTAGAATCAATGGGCATCTAGTCAGCTTAATTAACACAAACTATGGATCTACTTATCTCTGCCTTAAGCAGATTTTTAAGATAGGTCAAGTGAATCCCATGTTAACAGTGCTCATTGCTTTCCACTGCCCATGAAGGCAGTGTGGATGACAAAGTCAGCTGTAGCGAGGTGAGAGGAACCCGATTCCAGAAAATAAAATGTAAAATGTAACAGATCTTGAACTTCCCCTTGAGAAGTGAAACCTTGAGTCACTGCAACCTTGCTAATAGGATCTTGCTGCTTTACATCAGGTAAGAAATTACCTCACTTCTGTTTGCTTTGTTACTGATGAGACTCAAAAGAGCTAGTAGCTTTTCACATAGTAACCCAATTATTTCAGCTACGACTTAGGATATTAAACTCCATGTTACCAGACTTCAGACAATTTAATATCATGTATAATGTCTGTAACATCAGTGATCTTCAGCTGTCTTGCAGTCCCTGAAGAGAAACAGACCTCTCCGAATGATGGTTCACTCGACCTACCTTACACACAACATATTTTAGGATTAGATGACCCACTTTGCAGGGGTGTTTTTTTCTCTTCATCAACAGTACAGAGACTATATATCCAACACAAGCATGGACATCTGATTTTGATAAACATAAGGCAGGGCACGCTGATTTCACCCACTGTCTCAGTTGTCCAGGATTTGTGGTGACCATTGCAGACCCGACTCAGCATAGTGTTTTCAGAGAATCATTGAACAGTTTGGGTTGGAAGGGGTCTTTAAAGGGCATCTAGTCCAACCCATCCTGCAATGAGCAGGGACATCTGCAACTAGATCATGTTATTCATTTTACTTGAAGTACTTCATCTCGGACAGTACCTAGGTTATACTCTTCTGCTCTGTACTCTCTCTTTTTCCTTGTTGTTGTTGTGAGGACAGATTTTAGTAATGGAAAAGACATTCCTGATTACCTGTGATGTTACTTTCCTGAGGACAGCAAGAATTACATACTGAAGCTGAGATAAATTTCTGAGTGTTGTGGAGATGAGAGAACTGGAGATAAGAATTTTACTGCAGGGGACATAATTTCTTGCACCAAAGAATCATTCCACAGATGAAACTAGTCACATTTGTGTATTTTTTTCTTTTTGGAGGAAGAGGGAGTATTGTTTTGAATGAAAACTAAATCCTGGGAAAGCGTAAGAAGTAGATTTACTAATTCTAAGAGTTTACTAAGATTTACCAAGAATTTCTGCTACCTCCATTCAAGACCTCTTAAGGAGATGAACCACTCCTTTGGAAAGACAGTGAAAGTCAGGAAGAAAGAGAAGAAACAAAAAGCTTATGTGTAGATCATGCAATAGAGCATAATGCAAAGATCTAAATGTTACAGAAGTTTATTTACTCCAACAGGCTGCTGCTTTCCCATAGTTTTATTGCTACAAGATCTGACCTAGTGTGTCTTTAAAGGTCATTGTACAATGTGGTGATACCAGCACACTTCATTGCATAGCGTATGCATGCTTTATGACAGCTCAACTTAGAACTGCTACAGTGCCTGGACAAGATGAGGATGAGTCCGTGGTGAAGCAACCCAAGTGCTGTGGAATGGCTGTGGAGATTTAAGGATGCAAAGGGTTTGCTGAAAGGATTAGTAGTAAAGCAATGCTTCTCACTATCCTTCCCGGAAGTCATTGCAAATGACTACTCCCAGAATCAAAAGCCAAGAAGGCATAAGTGCTGCTCCACATGAGGTCATTTTTAAATTGAAGGCAGAGATGGAGTGTGTTTAATGTGCCACCATTCTCAGCTCAGTGCTAGGTTTTGTTTCTTTTTGTTTGTTTGTTTCATTTTGGTTTACCAATGTTTGTATGCAATACAGCCTGCTAGTCCAGATTTTCCAACATATTTGAACATCCAAGGATAGATTAAAGGATATATAGTACTCACTGCAAAGCCTTTCAGAGATGTATTTATATCTTTTGGTACCTTAACATAACTAATTATGAAACCTAGCAGAAGCAGCATGTCTCAGGAGCAGCAAGTTGCCTTGAACCATCATCAGGGCCAGTATTATACTTTGAATTCCAGACGGAGCAAGCTGGAATTCCCATCAGATTTCAAGCAGCAGATTTTACCTGAGCGTTCCAGGAATGAGCTGTAGCTTGAGGGTAATAATCACAGCTTCTTCAGTCCATCACAAGTCTTCATGAGTTTGATGAAGCACCTTCTCTTATCTTTCTCATAACACACTGAATGATTATGACAATAAAGATATAGGATAATTCATGATTATTTGATATGGTGTCTTAATGTATATTTAGTTGGCAAAGTATAAAAAAGGACACAAATCTCCTGGTTAGGATGAAATTTTTTAGTTAAACCACTCAAAATGATGGCAAGAACCCAATGATCAACAGTCATGGCCCTCCTCTGGACTTGCTTCAGCAGCTCCATGTCGTTTTTATGTTGAGGACACCAGAACTAGACACTGTTAAAGGTGTGGCACAGTCCTTACTGCTGAAGAGAAAGCAATAGCAAGGTATCAGCTATAGGCAGGGTTTCTGTATCATCTCATAACCTGTAATTTCATTTTGGAGGCTGACGAAGCAATCGGGACAAATGACTTCATGCTGCAACACTGTGAACACAAGAAATTATAGACAAAACAAGGAAAGACAAGATCTTTTACATGAAGATTCTCCTATCTTAAAAACTGACATTTCTGGAGATATTTGAAGTGTTGATCAAAAGGTTTGGTTTTAAGAACTTGTGGACCAGCCAACCTATACCTGCCTAGAGATTAAACCAGCAAAGAACCTTGCAGGCTGACACATGGATAGTAGTCCGAGTCAGCAGGATTTAGACTGTGGCTAGACCTGCAACTATTCAGTCCTGATTGCATTAAGATGTCTTTTGCAAACTGGTCTAGTCTGAGATTTTTTTGCCATATCTTAACATATCCCAACACATTGTACATAAATCAAAATCGAAGTCACTGCTTTCACAGGAAGATTTATGGTCACAAAATCCTGGGAACCAGAACCACAAGCAACAATGAGCAACTGAAAAAACTAAAATGTTACAAAGGAGGTGACTTGTTTCCCAATTGGATGATAACCAGCGATCCACTAATATTCATTCAAAGCCTTCTCAAAAGTATTTGTTCCCTTTCAACTGTCCCACACAACTCATCAGAAACTGTACAAAGTGAGCTTTTTATTGCTTGCCACTTCACTTCCTGAAGTGATCGCCAGAAAAGAGACATAGAAAATGACTGCTTCCTGCACTGATAGGCCTTAGTCTTAATTAAGGCCTTTGTCATACGAATCAATGATCTGATGCAAAGGCCAGTCAAGTGATTAAATCAGTAATTCCCCCTTGAAGAAATCTAGGAAGACCAGTTTCAATAGTCTGAGCTGTTCTTACATCAAAGTTATTCTGAAAGGCACCACAGACAGCTCATTAGTTGCTGCAGGGAAGTCTCCAGCCACAGGCTCTCCTTTGGTTCCCAGGATGATTACAGTTCTTACTTAATAACCCTATCACCTACCACTGTGGCTACCATGTGAAGTGCTGGCCTCATCTGTGCCCAGAGCCCTCTTGTTACAGCACTTTGAACACAAACCACTTGGATGGAGCTTCACTTTGCCTTAGCCCAGTCACAGCAAGTGGGAGGCTGAGCTAAAGGACTTGCCTGCATGCCATGCAACTGACCAGAAACCAGAGACTTGGGCATATTTGAGAAGGGCTTCTTGATTTACCTGAGTGATGACAAGGGATGATAACTCTGTCTGTTGCTATAGTCATTACTGCTGCTGATACTCCCGCAACTGCTATCAGGAGCAGGAACTTCTGGGTATATAAATAACAAAAATATGTAGGTCCTGAGCCTCCTGTGGTTTTCACCAAAGGCACTGCCATTACTGGCATACATTATTTCAGACTGATGAAAAGCTTTAGGAGAAGAACTAGACCCAAAAGCAGAGAGCGTGATAAATGCATCCAAAAATTTCAGGCACTTAATCTGTTAGTAAATACCACTAAGTAAATATACAGCCCTTAGAAAGTCACAGAGTCAGAGAATAAAGCAAAAGTTTGCAGTCAGGCAAGACATTTGGAAGTGCCATGAAAAAAGCATAACTAGTGCAAACTGTCACAGTCTCTAGGAAGGGGGCTCTACCTGTTTATGCTAGAAGACAACTGGACCCAGTATCCGGGTCTGTGTCCAGCTTAAGCTAAACAAACTTTCACAATCCCAGTTTTGTTGCTTCAACAGACTCCCTGTTTAAAAAACCTGATAATTCCTAACATCAAGCTTTCATTGAGGGCAGGGGGAGGAAATTTGTCTTTTCCTTCAGTTGTCTCCCCCAGTTGTGCATTTTGGCTCTTTGCCCTGGAAAAATAAATTTCATGAAGAATTTTACAGAGACTCCTGCTACTTAGAAGATAACACAATTAATTTTTTTAGCAGCAACTATGAGCAACTAACAGAATCTCCTACAAAAAGCTAGCAATGGACATCCCAAAAGCAACAGTCTTTCTCAGGGACCAATACAGATAAAAGATCTGTCTCACTAGACATATTCTTCGTCTGATTGTAAAATGGACAAAGAAAAGTAAACTAGGGAAAAAACCATCAGTTTTGACAAGTACTATGATCAAATCGGCAGTTTTCAGAGAAAGACTACAATGCCGCTTCACGAAATTCTGACTGACATGACAATTTCTAATTCCCATGACATACCAAGAGGCTGCTTAGGCTTTTGTAGATATATATTCCTTTAGTCAGTTACAAATCACATAGGAGCTTTCATATATTAGAGAAAATATTAAAGCAATGGAGTTCTGTCACTGTAGCACAATTGCGGAATCAGAATCAAGCTAAAGTGGGGTTTACTTTAATAGGCTTCTCAAAGTTGTCTTATGTGATAGTCTCATAAGCAAGTTTGGAAAACATGTCTACACAGCAAGTAATTTAGCACAACAGGAGCAGGCACAACTAGAGGCCTGTGTTCAAAGACACCTAAAAAACCAATCACTAGTTTGGGCCCCATCAGTCTTTGTTGGGATTTGCAGAGTTTTCAGTATATAGCTGGAGACAAAATTTGGTATTAGTTTCATCTCAAAGGAGTCTAGGTCACACACTCCAAAATCTCCATAAAACCAAACCACACATAAACAGGCCAAAGATATACTGGTTCTCCAAAGGAGCTTATGAATGTCAGAGACTAGATGCAATTACTGTAGAAGAAGCAAAGAAAATGCCCCAAAATGTTTGTACAGAGAGTAGTTAATAATGGTTCACTATCAGTCTGAAGACTGTTGAATGGAGATCCATGAAAGTCTGTTCTGATATACTGCTGTTTGATATTTTCATTAACAGCTTTTGTGAAGAAACAGAGGATGCTTATTTAATCAGCAAAAGATGCAAAAGAGGAGAGCTATACAAGTATGCTGGATGTCCACAAACTGAAAAATTAGCCTGAAATTCATAAGGAACACCTAATTGAAATCATTATCTACAGAAATATAGGACGTGGACCCACTGGCTTAGTAGTTCTGGAGAAAAGTATTAAGCAACTTTATCACAGTCTGAACATATTTTTTTCTTTAAAAAGCCATCTGTGATAAACAATTATAAGTTCATGTCAGGAGGTACAGGTAGGAGGAATACAGTGTAAGAGCAGGTGAAGCTGGCAAGGCTGCAGATGGAATACTGTGTGCACCAGGTCTGGAAACAGAAATGCCCACCCATCTTCCATCCACGCATGTCCCTTTACACACCATCCTCTGTTTTCCTTGTGATAAGCATGTCCATTTACACACCATCCTCTGTTTCCCTTGTGATAAGTATCCTTAAGATACTCTTAAAATGCCTAACAAATGTTAGCAGTAGCAATAATAAAGATAAAACAAAAGTAGCAGAACTGGCTTACACAAACCAGAGACAATAATAATTGCTGACCGCATTATTACTTTAAGCAATTCATTTCTGCAAAGCTACTAAACATCCCAAGAAGGACAGTGAGGATATGACCTTTCTTGTCGCAATGTTGATCAACTTCCCTTCTGTCAGACAGTCATCAACTTGTATTTCTGTGTGCTCACTGTGGCTACGTACAACTGATTAGCAAGCATGTAGACGGCATTTTCTTTAATGGATTAAAATAGCCTGTGTACTCACCATAGATATCTGTTGTGCTTTTATCACTCACTTGAGCAAGATATCCCCATCTTTCTGATCCCCAAACTTCTGTTTTTATCAGACAAAGCAAATCTTGCTCAATTAACCTTATTTTGTGTGAATGATGCACAAAATGTTATGAAGGGCCAGATCTGAAAACAATAACAAAAGATGTTACATTAACAAGAGGTGTGGGAAGACAATGTGTCAGAAGTTTGCCAATTCTGGCGAGAGATATAAACACAGAGCTTTCAGAAGATCTGATGCCATTTATTTTGGTTGGCCTTTATCTGTGGTAATCTGCTTCAGGGGTTGTGTGGGGCCATAAAATGTATGAAGAATTGATGCATAAAATTCCTTACATGTCTGAAGCAGAGCCATTAACCATAAAAATGCAGGTGAAATGGCATTTATTGGTATCTAGCATAAAAATTCAAGTTCTAATGCGACAGTACAGATTCATAAACTGTGTTCACATTTAAGGAAAGAGGTGCAGGAAGAGATTGTTTTTAAAAGTCAGTTTCTTTCTGTTTAAATATCAGCTTCTTTTGTGAATTTAAGAGTTTTAGTGAGAAATAACATAGAATTCAAGCTTTTTTTTTTTAGCAGGAGCTATGAGTGAACTTTTATACAAAGAGTGCCAACTTCTTTGTACATAATAAACATCTTTTTTTTTCCTTCATGCACTAGCAGAGAGCTTTGGGAATGCGTCCTAAAGAGAAAGAATTCAGATGAACCAAGAGCACTGCAAGTTTTCACTGACAAAATATATCACCAAAACACTAACATTTCTCATTCTGACTTACTTAAAAGGTACACTTCAGCCTTTTGAAGTGTCTGATTTAGCCTTGTAATTTTTGAGTCCCTAAACTAGGGCAGATCAATTCCGTCTAATGTTCCTGTTTACCAAATCTGTATTATGCTATAACTACGAACATGCAATCTGTAGTTAATATTGCAAACAAAATACAACAGATCCCTACCCCAGGCACCAGGAACAATTAGCATCCAGCAACCAGTTTTGGGAGCACCTTTTCATGCCTCCCAAAGTGGCACTGGCCTGAAGACCACATGTTGAGCAATGCTGGCCTCGATGAGTTCAGAGGCAAACTGCTGCACAAGTGCAGGTCTGTGCGGACTAGGGGCAATCCAGCCACCACAGTGTAGGCTTCAGTGCATGCTGCTCACTGAAGCAAGCCTTCTCCTGCCTGGGGGTTTGGCAATCTGGGATCAAGGCCAGTTGAGGGAGGCGCTGAGCCTTGAGGAGAGCTCTTTGAGGCTGCTAGGAAGTCTCCGCAGCTGCTCTCTCTTTTTCTCTCTGGAGCAGCTTTTAATCTGAGGGTCTCACTCTTGCTCAGAGCTGCTGCAGTGTAGTTGTGCCCAGACCTGGCCACTGTACCCTGGCCATTGGCAACTCAACCCTCACCGGAATTGACTCCCCAGCTTGACCATGGACCAGGCTCATCACTGTGACCACTGAACTGCGTCTGATCGTGCCACTGACTTGCTGACCTGTTGCTGGCCTGACCTGCTTTCTTGACCTCAGACTTGCCATGCCCCCATGGGCTTGTCTGGCAGTCTGGACTCTTGGCTGAAGCTGTTATCATGAAAACTGCTTTGTTTGCTATGTCCAGGTGATAGAAGATGGTATTCTTGGTGAGGACACTCTCTCTGTCTGTGTTTACCACCCTCAGATCCTGGCTCCCCTTCCTGCTATGAGTGGTACTGCATTTTATTTGATACAGTGATTAAAACCAGCACATCTATGGGCAGAGTCAGAGAAGCATGATAAAATACTTATAATTCATGAGTAGTGTATAGAGAGCATGTACTATAAAGCATATTGTCAAAACAAAAAAAGTCAAGTCTAGTAAAACAGAGGGTAACTTTCGTATGAAAAAGTTCCAGTCTTCCGACATCAACTTCAGAAGAGCATGAACTCAATTTGAAATAGTCTCTTCTTTGGAAGCTATATTTAATGTGACCCAGAATTATGATAGATAGGACTACAGGTGAGTACCTCATAATTTTTCCTCAAGGCTCACTTCTCTTACAAGCCCCTCTGATGCGCAGTAGAAGGACTGCAATTTTGGAAAAAGCTGACACTTTTGATAAGTAAGTTCCATATGTACTGTGAATTGCCACTTGTTTACACTGCCTCTTTCCCAGCTGTGGTCTGGAAATCACCAACCCTGAGAGCTCTCCTAAGGCTACACAAAATGGAAGATACTCAATTAAACACTGAAAGGGATGGTATTAGAAGGAAAACTGTGGGCTCCTATGAGGATTTTCCTCTCCATGTGAAGTGGTCAACCAGATCAGAATGCAGGTTAGTCAATAGATATAGATTTATAGCATTCCCGTAACCACATTTCTTTGAATGATGAAAGTGGCATTACCTCTCTATACATAGTAAATAAAAATAAATCCTCACAACCCCTGTTCCTGTCAATGTTAACAGGTTTATCACGTCTCCTAATTCACTGTGCACTAATGCTGTGTAAGCATGCATTCAACATATCATAGTATGGTTTCTACTTAGCTAGTAGCTTCTAGGCTTGTTTCAATTGAAACTTCTGAAAGATTTCCTGTTTGAAAATGAATGAATGAGAAGGTATGAATCACTCTTTGTTCCGCTTTCTGACTTTTCAGACTATTTCAAAGGCACCTTCTCCCCAAGTTTTACACATTCAGGCACTTTAATGCATAGGGAATTACAAAGAAAACCCAGACAGGCTGATCTTTTGTTTTGCAACTCCCAAGTTACAGCCATCTTCAACCTATTCTGACAAACAAAGGTAAAATTAAAGGTGATATAGGCAAACACTTGTGAAAACCCAGTTCCCTCTTATCTGAATTAAGATATCTAAATACATAAACAGATTTGACTGTGCCAGTCTTTTGTGTTTTGCCAGCAATATATCAAACAGAAGAGAAAGCAGATGTGACAAGTAACTGGATTTCTCCAAACTGTTAATGAGGCACTATCTGTTTGCTACACTTTCATTTCTGTTTCCTGGGGTTGCTAATGTATTGCAGTTAACTTCTAAGTAGATCTAAGAACAAACATTACTCAGGCTGGCATGTAATTGTTAATATTTAACAGGTATAATTATTATTGATAAATCATTCTTAAAACAGCAGAAGCATCCACAATAGAGCTGATCTCTCTTTTCCCTCCAGTCAGCGCTGAAAGACAAGTCTTCTCGTGATTTACAGCAGGA